>NC_133384.1:7179934-7316347 GCF_049309525.1 Garra rufa | reverse complement strand
GTATAACTTACTTGAGCAGAAATATCTGCACTACAATAACAAAACTAACACTAATCCCTGCTGGGGAAAAAAGCTAAAACCAGCCTAGGCTGGTTGGCTAGTTGGCTGGTTTTAGCTGGTTTAGGCTGGAAGTAGCTGGTCTCCCAGCCTGGCCAGGCTGGTCATGCTGGTTTTAGCTGGTGACCAGCCGAAACCAGGCTGGTTGACCAGCTATTTCCAGCTAAGACCAGCCAAAGGCTGGTTTTAGCTGTTTTTTTTTTGTTTGTTTTTTTTTCAGCAGGGCTATGCCATCCCTGGTGAAAAAAAAAATGTCAACCAGCTGGGTTTTAGCTGGCCATAGCTGCTCAGCAGGTGGTTTTAGAGGGGTTTCGTCCACTTTCCCAGTCTGGCCAGGCCGGTCTTAGCTGGTCAGGCTGGGAGACCACCAGCTAAATCCAGCCTGACCAGCCTAGGCTGGTTTTAGTTGTTTTTTCGGCAGGGAGTTCAGCCAAAGATTTTGTTTCATTTACTTACCATTATGTCTTTCTAAACCTGTATGACTATTTCTTCTGTGGAATGCATAAGAAGATATTCTGAAGAATCTTCACACAGCAGTTTTCCATCGAATGACAGCCGTTAATCTCCAAAAAATTATTAAAACACCTAAAAGTAATCTGGAAGTCTTCTGTAGTTCCAAAAAAGACAATTTACCAACATGGTTTCACTGAAAAAATCCAGAAAAACGCATTTTAAATTGATTTGCATTTTAATGAGTGAAATAAGTATTTGATCCCCTATTAATCACCAAGATTTCTGGCTCCCAGGTGTCTTTTATACAGGTAACGAGCTGAGATTAGGAGCACTCTCTTAAAGGAAGTGCTCATAATCTCAGTTTGTTACCTTTATAAAAGACACCTGTCCACAGAAGCAATCAATCAATCAGATTCCAACTTTCCACCATGGTCAAGAACAAAGAGCTGTCCAGGATGTCAGGGACAAGATTGTAGACCTACACAAGGCTGGAATGGGCTACAAGACCATCGCCAAGCAGCTTGGTAAGAAGGTGACAACAGTTGCTGAGATTTTTTGCAAATGAAAGAAACACAAAATAATCTCCCTCTGACTGGGGCTTCATGCAAGATCCCACCTCATGGAGTTTCAATCATCATGAGAACGGTGTGGAATCAGTTCAGAAGGACTGAAATCCTGCAGCTCTCTCAAGGTCCCCCTGCTCAAGAAAGCACATGTGCATAATTCAGGGGCAGCCTAATGGTGAGGGAGTTGGGCTTGTAACCCAAAGGTTGCCGGTTCGATTCCCACACCGGTAGGAATTGAAGGTGGGGATTGTGAATGAACAGCACTCTTTCCTTCAACCTTCAATACCATGACTGAAGTGCCCTTGAGCAAGGCACTGAACCCCCCAGTTGCTCCCCGGGCGCTGGAGCAGTGGCTGCCCACTGCTCCTGTGTGTGTTCACAGTGTGTGTGTGTGTGTGTTCACTTCTCACTACTGTGTGTGCACTTGGATGGGTTAAATGCAGAGGACCAATTTCGAGTATGGGTCACCATACTTTCACTTTCAGAGGAGAACTAGGTGAAAGTGTTTTGGTCAGATGAGACCAATATAGAGCTCTTTGGCATCAACTCAATTCGCCGTGTTTGGAGGAGGAGGAATGCTGCCTATGACCCCAAGAACACCATCCCCACCGTCAAACATGGAAACATTCATTGGGGTGTTTTTCTGCTAAGGGGACAGGACAACTGCACCGCATCAAAGGGACGATGGACGGGGCCATGTACTGTCAAATCTTGGGTGAGAACCTCCTTCCCTCAACCAGGGCATTGAAAATGGGTCATGGATGGGTATTCCAGCATGACAATGACCCAAAACACACGGCCAGGGCAACAAAGGAGTGGCTCATGAAGAAGCACATTAAGGTCCAGGAGTGGCCTAGCCATTCTCTACACCGTAGTCCCATCGAAAATCTGTGGAGGGAGCTGAAGGTTTAAGTTGCCAAATGGCAGCCTCGAAACCTTAATGACTTGGAAAGGATCTGCAAAGAGGAAATGTAAGATGTGTGCAAACCTGGTGGCCAACTGCAAGAAACGTCTGACCTGTGTGATTGCCAGGGTTTTGCCACTAAGTAATAAGTCATGTTTTCCAAAGGGTTCAAATACTTATTTTACTCATTAAAATGCAAATCAATTTATAACTTTTGAAATTTCGTTTTTTGACCCCTTTGACCCCTCTGACTGTTCAAAAGAACCTACCATTAAAATTATAGACTGATCATTTCTTTGTCTGTGGGCAAATGTACAAAATCAGCAGGGGATCAAATATTTTTTTCTCACTGTATGATTCCAGGGGCAGATTATCGATTAATAAAGTCTTATTTTCATGTGATTTATTGCATAATACCATAGTATGACCTCAGAACACTTTTACAATAGTGCATTATTTGTAAACAAATACATTTGGATCACTCAACCAGCTCCATGTGTATGGCTTTTCTGATATTGTAAACTTGCTTGTTAGCGCACCCGGTAGAGCATTGCTTTTACTATGTGAATCACTCTGGTACAAGTCCATGTAAACACGATTCACAATAAAAGAGTTCCACAACTTGTAAAAGCAAGCTAAAATGGCATGTTTGCTTCAGCAAATGTGTTTTTATCTCACGTTTGATTTTGTTAACACTATCTGATTTATAGGTAGTGAGTTTTTTCTAACACGATAGAGCCTTAACCTTTTAGCTCAGACATTTAATTTCCAAATTTCTAAGATACATACAACAACCAATGCAATAAAATATTGGCAGATTCATGTTAATCTGTTAAAAATAAATAAATAAAACTGTACTTGCAATTAGCGCCACCCACTGGACATTACACTTTGAAAGTGCTGCGAAGAAGCAATGTAATATAATTTTGTGCAAATGTCATCACAGGCACGTTTTTCCAATGAGCCTGGGTTGCAGCTTACATGAAAAACAGGTTGACATTTATGTTTTTTTTTATTATAATTATTGATAATTCAACCCTCCTGACTCCATAATTGCTGTGACCAGAATAACGAGGCAGTGGGTTGAACTCGAGAACCAAATAATTGAAAGATATTGTTGATTTGAGTCAAATGTTTTCAATAAACTGGTTGATGTGGTTCACAAAACTCAATGACTGGTTCATGAATCAGATCCAGTTCACAAGTTCATAACTCACTGACACAATAATTAGGTTTTAGTGTATAACAGCTCACTGAAGGAGAAGATTGTCAAGTCAACTTCAATCTGTTCATCACACAAAACTATGTGGTGAACTATGATTGTATGACTTCAGAGGACGTTGAATAAGCAGATAAACTGAACAGAATTGAGCTGGACGATGACATTGCTGAATCAATGATGAATTGACTTTAACTGGAAAACGACACACAATTTTCCTGTTTAATACTGTAAAGCTGCTTTGACACAATCTGTGTTGTATAAAGCACTACATAAATAATGCTGACTTGACTTAAATAACTATTTTGGTGATCGATTCCTAGTCAGTAGAACTGTTGTCAAATAATGTTTTTCTCTTTTCATACTCTCCTAGGACAAACAGAGTAAGCCACTGTTACCGTGTCGCGTACCGTCACATGGAGAGGACCCTGAACCAGGAAGAAGTGCGTATCATCCATGCAGCCATTGAGGAGGCAGTTCAAAAAGAGCTTGGAGTGCAGGGAAGATACTGAGCTTTCCCAATAACCATCAGGATAGTCTTTCATCTTCAGTGGTCTCTCTGTGGTGGTAAAATAAAACATTGAAACTCTCAAAGACAACTGCACTTAGTTGAAGACTCCAGCTGTAGTTTCTTAAAGCAACACCTCACTGAAAAATGAAAATAATGTCATTATTTACTCATTATGTTCTTCTAAACCTACAAAAAGAATTTTGAAGAATCTGTATGTATTTTTTTCCAAACAAACACATGATGAAAGGAATAGTTGTACCGAAAATGAAATTCCGGTCGTCATTTATTCACCCTCCTGTCGTTCCAAACCTGTATGACTTTGTTTAATCTGCAGAACATAAAAGAAGATATTTTTTGAAGAACATTGGTAACCAAACAATTTTGGTGACTATTGATTTCCATTATATTGATTATTGACTTCCACTGCATTCCATACTGGTTTAAAATGATTGTAAATGATGACAGAATTTTCTTTTTTCGGCAAACCTTCCTTTTAAAACTCAATTTTTCGTGCTATAGATGACTATATTTTTAATGCTTTATAGAGGTTTTATGATAAGTTTTTGGAGCTTTACAGACATGATCACAAAAACTAACGGCAAAAAAACAATACAGTAGAGGTCAAATGTTTACATCCCCCTTTCAGAGTCTGCAAAATGTTATGTTATGCGATCATACAAAATGCATGTTATTTTTTATTTGGTACTGACCTGAATATATTTCACATAAAAGACGTGTACATGTAGTCCACAAGAGAAAATAATAGTTGAATTTATAAAAATTGTTCAAAAGTTTACATCCCCTTGATTTTTAATACTGTGCTGTTACCTGAATGATCCACAGCTGTGTTTTTTTTTTCTTTTTTTTTTTTCGTGATAGTTGTTCATAAATCCCTTGTTTGTCCTGAAAAGTTAAACTGTCTGCTGTTCTTCAGAAAAATCCTTCAGACCCCACAAATTCTTTGGTTTTCCAGCATTTTTGTGTATTTGAACCCTTTCCAACAATGACTGTATGATTTTGAGATCCATCTTTTCACACTGAGGACAACTGAGGAACTCAAATGCAACTATTAAGGTTCAAACACTCGCTGATGCTTCAGAAGGAAAAAAAAACATGGATTTATAGCCATGAACAGGGTATTTTTTTAAATGCAAGCATTATTTTCTCTTGTGGACTGTATGTAAACATATTTTACGTGAAATATCTTATTCAGGTCAGTACTAAACAAAAATAACATGAATTTTGTATGATCCCATAACATAACATTTTGCAGATTCTGAAAGGGGGATGTAAACTTTTGACCTTGAAATGTGATTGACTGAATAATGACAGAATTGCAATTTAGCAAGAATCATGCCTCAAACATTTGCAAGATTTGACCTTGAAATAACTTTCTGGTCATCATAACCTTTTTAGGCCTGATTGATTCTTCCAGCTTTCCAGGCTGGCACTAGCTTTCTCATGGTACAAACAGCCGGATTTCACACAAATTTCAAACAGGACTTTAATGCACCTGGATCTGTGCCAGCCTGATGATAAGCAAGAAACAAGAGCTGTTATTTCTACATTTGTGTTTTCTTAAGAAAGATATGCAGGAGCCTGTAATGAGCTGCTGCCCAGAAATTACCAAGATAATGAAACGCTTCCTCAAAGTCACTCCTCAGTAAAATGGCAAACGGGAGGCTAACAGGTCATCGTTTGTGGTAGAAAATAAAAGTGTGTAGAGGTGTAATTGTGTCGCTGTGTCTTTTATTTACACACACATATATATATATATATATATATATATATATATATATATATATATATATATATATATATATACAGAATGAGTAGTACTTACTCCAATACTAAAATCTTTATTAACACTGCAAATTCATGGGAGGAATTGATTTGCACTTGAAAAAGTTTGGGCTCAGTGAGATTTTTTAATTAATTAATTGATAGATAGATAGATAGATAGATAGATAGATAGATAGATAGATAGATAGATAGATAGATAGATAGATAGATAGATAGATAGATAGATAGAAAAGGAGTGTCTTTCTGAATATATCTATATATCTAAAAAAACAACTGTTTTTAATTTTGATAATAATTAGAAATGTCTTTTGAACAGCATATCAGAATGATTTCTGAAGGATGATGTGACGCTGAAAACTGGAGAAAATTCAGCTTTGCATCTCAGAAATAAATTGCATTTTACAATATATTCACATAGAAAACAAGTATTTTAAATTGTAGATAAAAAAGTTTGTCAAGACAAAAACTTTGAAGTTGGAAAGCTAAAACAGAAAGTTAGAAAATGTTTTAAAAGCTAGAAGTTTAAAATGATTAGCAAGTTACTAGCATGATATCATGTTGTTAGCATTTTAGCATGATTAACAAGTTACTAGTATGTTGCTAGCATGTTTCTAGCATTATTAGCAGGTTACTAGCATGTTTCTAGCATGATTAGCAAGTTACTATCATGTTTCTAACATTATTAGCAAGATACTAGCTTCTTTTAGCATTATTGGCAATTTATTAACATGTTTCTACCATGATTAACAAGTTACATGATTACCACGTTGTTAGTATTTTAGCAAGATTAACAAGTTACTAGTATGTTGTTAGCATGGTTTTAACATGATTAGCCAGTTACTAACATGTTGCTAGCTTGATTACCATGTTGTTAGCATTTTAGCATGATTAACAAGTTACTAGTATGTTGTTAGCATTGTTTTAACATGATTAGCCAGTTACTAGCATGTTGCTAACATGTTGTTAGCATGATTACCACGTTGTTAGTATTTTAGCATGATTAACAAGTTAATAGTATGTTGTTAGCATGGTTTTAACATGATTAGCCAGTTACTAACATGTTGCTAGCATGATTACCACGTTGTTAGTATTTTAGCAAGATTAACAAGTTACTAGTATGTTGTTAGCATGGTTTTAACATGATTAGCCAGTTACTAACATGTTGCTAGCTTGATTACCATGTTGTTAGCATTTTAGCATGATTAACAAGTTACTAGTATGTTGTTAGCATTGTTTTAACATGATTAGCCAGTTACTAGCATGTTGCTAACATGTTGTTAGCATGATTACCACGTTGTTAGTATTTTAGCATGATTAACAAGTTAATAGTATGTTGTTAGCATGGTTTTAACATGATTAGCCAGTTACTAGCATGTTGCTAACATGTTGCTAGCATGATTACCACGTTGTTAGTATTTTAGCAAGATTAACAAGTTACTAGTATGTTGTTAGCATGGTTTTAACATGATTAGCCAGTTACTAGCATGTTGCTAACATGTTGCTAGCATGATTACCACGTTGTTAGTATTTTAGCAAGATTAACAAGTTACTAGTATGTTGTTAGCATGGTTTTAACATGATTAGCCAGTTACTAGCATGTTGCTAACATGTTGCTAGCTTGCTTACCATGTTGTTAGCATTTTAGCATGATTAACAAGTTACTAGTATGTTGTTAGCATGGTTTTAACATGATTAGCCAGTTACTAGCATGTTGCTAACATGTTGCTAGCATGATTACCACGTTGTTAGTATTTTAGCAAGAATAACAAGTTACTAGTATGTTGTTAGCATGGTTTTAACATGATTAGCCAGTTACTAGCATGTTGCTAACATGTTGCTAGCTTGCTTACCATGTTGTTAGCATTTTAGCATGATTAACAAGATACTAGTATGTTGTTAGCATGGTTTTAACATGATTAGCCAGTTACTAGCATGTTGCTAACATGTTGCTAGCATGATTACCACGTTGTTAGTATTTTAGCAAGATTAACAAGTTACTAGTATGTTGTTAGCATGGTTTTAACATGATTAGCCAGTTACTAGCATGTTGCTAACATGTTGCTAGCTTGATTACCACGTTGTTAGCATTTTAGCATGATTAACAAGTTACTAGTATGTTGTTAGCATTGTTTTAACATGAATAGCCAGTTACTAGCATGTTGCTAACATGTTGCTAGCATGATTACCATGTTGTTAGTAATTTAGCAAGATTAACAAGTTACTAGTATGTTGTTAGCATGGTTTTAACATGATTAGCCAGTTACTAGCATGTTGCTAACATGTTGCTAGCTTTATTACCATGTTGTTAGCATTTTAGCATGATTAACAAGTTACTAGTATGTTGTTAGCATGGTTTTAACATGATTAGCCAGTTACTAGCATGTTGCTAACATGTTGCTAGCTTGATTACCATGTTGTTAGCATTTTAGCATGATTAACAAGTTACTAGTATGTTGTTAGCATGGTTTTAACATGATTAGCCAGTTACTAGCATGTTGCTAACATGTTGCTAGCATGATTACAACGTTGTTAGTATTTTAGCAAGATTAACAAGTTACTAGTATGTTGTTAGCATGGTTTTAACATGATTAGCCAGTTACTAGCATGTTGCTAACATGTTGCTAGCTTGATTACCATGTTGTTAGAATTTTAGCATGATTAACAAGTTACTAGTAGTGTTGCTAGCATGATTTAACATGATTAGCCAGTTACTAGCATGTTACTATCATGTTTCTAACATGATGGGCAAGTTTCTAGCATGTTGCTAGCATGATTAGCATGTTTTAACATCATTACCATGGTGTGAACATTTTAGCATGATTAGCAAGGTACTAGCATGTTTTAGCATGATTAACATGTTATCATGATTTAGCATGATTAACATGTTATCATGATTTAGCATGATTAACATGTTATCATGATTTAGCATGATTAGCATGTTGCTAGCATGTGTCTAGCATGATTAACATGTTATTTACATGTTTTAGCATGATTAGCAAGTTACTAGCATGTTGGTAGCATGTTTATAGCATTATTAGCAAGTTACTAACATGTTACTATCATGTTTCTAACATGATGGGCAAGTTACTAACATGTTGCTAGCATGATTAGCATTTTTTAACATCATTACCATGGTGTGAACATTTTAGCATGATTAGCAAGTTACTAGCAAGTTACTAGCATGTTGCTAGCATGTTTATAGCATTATTAGCAAGTTACTAACATGTTACTATCATGTTTCTAACATGATGGGCAAGTTACTAACATGTTGCTAGCATGATTAGCATGTTTTAACATCATTACCATGGTGTGAACATTTTAGCATGATTAGCAAGTTACTAGCATGTTGCTAGCATGTTTCGATCATTGACAAGTTACAGACATTGACATGTGTCTAGCATGATTAGCATGTTATTAACATGTTTTAGCATGATTAGCAAGTCATTAGCATGTTGCTAACATGTTTCTAGCATGACTAGCATGTCGTTAACATTTTGTTAGCATGATTAGCATGTCGCTAGCATGTTATTAGCATGATTAGCATGATGTTAGCACATGTCTAGAATAAATAGCATGTTACTAGCATGTTGCTAGCATGTTTCTAACATTAGCAAGTTACTAGCATGTTGTTAGCATGTTTCTAACATTAACAAGTTACTAGCATGTTGCTAGCATGTTTTTAACATTAGCAAGTCACTAGCATGTTGTTAGCATGTTTCTAGCATGATTAGTAAGCGACTGGCATGATCTTATTTGCAAGGCTGTTTTATACTCAACTGTTATATACAAGTCCTTTTTATAAAATAAGCAAGTGTTAAAATGAACCCTTCTTTTACTTTCATTGCCTGTTCATTTTTTTGTTTGTTAGATGTCATATTTGTTTTTAGATTGCGACATATTATTCATCTCCAGGTCACCCTTTTGGATCCAACGTCAACAATACATCCCCATTATCCCGGCCCTGCTTCATATGTATACAGAGACAGATTGGAAAAACTGACCCCAACCAGTGTGGCATTTGTTGGAGCAGACCAGAGACTCCTCTGCATCTTAATGAGCCCTTATGGTGTGATCCATGTGTCGCGCTCTTGTTTCAGAGGAGTGGCTAAAGAATACAGGGATCTTCCTTTGGGGAACAAGCTCAATTAGAATCCCAGTAATGAATTTTTGATGTGCTGCAATCAGATCCTGAATGAATGGGACACTCTTTGCAGAGCACGAGACGGTCCGGCGGGGCTACTTCTCATGTGTTAATGCATTTCTACTGATTTATGTAAGATAGGATTTGATCACTCGTTTAAATGCCAATTTTAGAGGACGAAATGTGCAAAATAAAACCATTTGCTTTGTACAAACACACCACCATTTAAATGTTTTTTTTTTTTTTTTTTTTTTTTATTAATGTTTGAAAGTCTCTTCTGCTCACCAGGGCTGCATTTATATGATTTAAAATATTGTAAAATCAGTAATATTGTGAAATATTATTGCAATTTAAAATAACTAGGTTCTTTTTGGATATGTTTTAAAATTTATTTGTGTGATGCAAAGCTGAATTTTCAGCTTCATTACTCCAGTCTTCAGTGTCACATGATCCTTCAGAAATCATTCTAATATGCTTGATTATTATCAATGTTGAAAACAGTTTATATACAGTCAAGCCCAAAATTATTCAAATTCTGACTTAAAGTTACTTTTATTCAACCAGCAATATTTTTTTGACCGGAAATGACACGGGCTTCTCCCAAAAGATAATAAGATGATGTACAAAAAAAAAAAATTCTCAGCTTTTTTTATTTACATTTGAACTAAAAAGTGGCATGTCCAAAATTATTCATACCCTTCTCAATAATCAATAGAAATGCTTGCTTCCTATAATTGCTGACCAGCTTTTTGCGTGTCTCCGCTGGTATTTTTGCCCATTCATCTTTAGCGATGAGCTCCAGCTCTTTCAGGTTGGAGGGTCTCCTTGCCATCACCCTGATCTTTAACTCCCTCCACAGATTCTCAATTGGATTTAAGTCAGGACTCTGGCTGGGCCTCTGCAAAACGTTAATGTTTTGTCTGCTAACCATTTCTTCACCACTTTTGCTGTGTGTTTTGGGTCGTTGTCATGCTGAAATGTCCACTGGTGCCCAAGACCAAGTTTCTCTGCAGACTGCCTGTTGTTGTTGTTGAGAATTTTGATGTATTGCTCCTTTTTCATGGTGTCGTTTACTGTGATTAGGTTCCCTGGTCCACCGGCTGAAAAACACCCCCAAAACATTAGGTTCCCACCACCATGTTTGACAGTGGGGATGGTGGGGTCTTAGGGTTGAAGGCTTCTCCTTTTTTACACCAAATGAAGGCTACATTATTGTGGCCAAACAATTAAATTTTTGTTTCATCTGACCATAAAACAGAGGACCAGAGGTCTTCTTCTTTGTCCAGATGAGCATTAGCAAAGGCCAAGCGGGCTTTTGTGTGCCTTATCTGGAGAAGTGGTGTCCTCCTTGGTCTGCATCGGTGGAACCCAGTGGTGTGCAGTGTCCGTTGGACTGTCTACCTTTAACAGGTGTTGCCACCAGCAGAGCCAGCAGAGCCCAGATTCATCAGGATGGCCTTGGTGGTGATCCTTGGATTCTTTTTTACCTCTCTCACTATCCTCCTGGCCAGCACAGGTGTCACTTTTGGCTTCCGACCACGTCCTCTGAGATGTTTCACAGTGTGGAGCATCTTGTATTTTTTAATAATACTTTGCACTGTAGCCACTGGAACTTCAAAACATTTAGATATGGTCTTATAGCCCTTTCCTGACTTGTGAGCAGCCACAATGCGCATCCGCAGGTCCTCAGTGAGCTCCTTTATCTTAGCCATGACTGTCCACAAACCAACAGCAGAGAGCTTCTGTTTTTCACCTGTTGAGTTGATTAAAACAGCTGTTCCCAATGAATCAGGGTAATTAGGATGCTTTAGAACAGCTTGGACTATTTGGAATGGTATAGAACTTTGGATTTTCCCATAGACTGTGACAGTTTGCAAAGGCTATGAACAATTTTGAACATGCCACTTTTTGTTCAAATGTAAATAAAAGCTGAGAAATATTTTTTTCCACAATGATGCCTCTTGTACATTGTCTTATCTTTCGGGAGAAGCCTGTGTCAAAAAAAAATAAATAAAAAAAATAAAAAAACTTGCTGGTTGAACAAAAGTAACTTTAAGTCCGAATTTGCCAGGGGTATGAATAATTTCGGGCTTGACTGTATATTTGAACTGTAGTGTACATTTTATTTGTACATTAATTTGAAACAAAAAATGGTTGTATGTTGTAGTCCCTATAGAAATCATCAGTAGATCTGATAAAACTGCTTAAAGTTTCATTCTTGTAGTAATTCTAAGTAATTCTAAGTAATTCTCTTCCAGCAAAGTTTGATGTTAATTTGAAAGTTCACCACCTTTTGGCCTTTTACCAATTTGGAGAATGCGAAAATTTAACTTGAATTCCTGCTTCTCTAAATTGAAAATGAACAACTTGATTTGAGAAATTCCTGATTTTCCAGGATCAATACTCTTACCAAAGCCTGCCAAACAACATAGAAATTGACTGGATCAATAAAGGGAAATTAGAAGAAGGAAAATGAGAAGGGCAATCTTTCACCATCTTTATTAGGAATAAGTATATGGCTAGAGAACCACTTCCATTGAGATTTTTTTTGTTGTTGAAATTTTACGTGGAGGAGAATCAGCGCCCGGCCCAACACTAGGATCAGATTCTGCATGAAAGATCAATGCATTTCTTAAAATAGATCAAAATTTGATTTGGCCCTTGACTCGAGCTCAAACCGACATAAGACCTCACTTCTGAGAAACTCCAGAGTTGAGTCATTACCAATTGTTTTACCAAAAACTCTTCCATTTCAAACCAAGTCTTTTTTTTTTTTTGTCTACGCTCAGTTCGCGAGATGCTCATTTTTCACATCTGTCTGTTTCTATTCATCACTAAAGCGTCATGGAACCAGAAAAAAAGTGTTGGGCTAAAGTGCAGGTGCTTATTTATTACCATTTATTGAAACTCAAAGACAGGCACAAATAAATTAAATCTGATATGATAAATTTTAAATCCCTTTTTATTGTTTCCTCTCAGGCAAAGTGCAACAGCTCAGCTGGGAATTCGTGTAGGAGGTCTTTACAGCCAATTTTCTTGCGAAGGAAATGCAATTTTCTCTTCCTCAGGATTACACCGTCTTCTTAAGAGTCTTGTCGTAAAAAAATAATCAAATGAGCTTGGAGCCATTAAGTGGTCAAACAAGGAAAAATGCATTTTGGATAGTCAAAGATGTTGTATTAACTAACATGATTCGATTCTGGCACTTGCCTTTTGACATATGTTATTTTATGTTGGTTTACTGATGATAAAGTCACAGTTTCATTGGTTTGGCCAGTAAATGTTTGAAACCAGATGCAGTACAGCATCATATACTGTAGAGCAGATTTCATCCCCATAGACCTGCATCTGTCATGACTTTATGAGTGTGACCTATACGAGCAATATATCTACTTCCTATATTTTTAGATCTCTATGGACGTATGTTAATGTAAAACCTTCCGACTTTAATATTTATGTGTCTGTCATGTCAGAGACAGTATAAATGTGTGTAGACAGAGCACGCAATATGGTGGATGTATGAATTGGGAAAAAACTGGGATAGTTTTTACCACTAACTTGGAAAAAAAAAAACAATTATCCTAAATTCATCCACGAGACTTTGGTAATTATTGACCAAACATTTTTTTACTTTATTAGAATGGTACGAAACTTGGTAAAGGTTTTGCCACTTGCTATGCAAACTGGAAAACAAATCTTAGACATGATTTAAAAAGATTAACATATTCACACAACAGTCATTGGCCAATTTTTTTTTTTTAGATCAACCTCAAATTCGGAACACAGCTTGTTTAGATTTATCACTTTGATTTTCTTGCAGTTTTAGAGTAAAAGCTTAACCAGAGAGTTAATATTATCCATACAATTTTTCACATCAGCGAGATCTAATCATATTTTGCTTTCCCAACATTGTACAGTTCTTAAGTTAGTTGCATTTGGAATTCAAGTTTTCATTTCCATTTTCCTCACCTCACCAGCTGCAAGGTAATTCCTTTTCCATCTGCTCCTATTGTGACATAAGGGTTTCTTTCAGAGCCATATTGTGTCATATATCAAGCTTGTGTCTCCAGGAGTAAGTAAGAACGTCTGATGCAGGTGGAAAAGGGTTAATAATGGCATTAAAGTACCAGCCGCGGGCGGTGGGGAGGGCGCATTAAGCCGAGAGGTTATTCAGATCGGATGCTGTTATGAGGCGCGATGGAGCTGCCAGGTGACACCCATATTAATCACACCGTGCCGCTGCCGCCCCTCCTGGAAAACTCCCAGGATGCACTCTCACCCTCAATGGCCTGAAGGGAAAAAGAGGAGAGAAATGTGCAGCGTTCACCAGATAAGCGCTGCCCTGAATTGCAAAAATGGAGATCAGCTTTCAAACTTTATTCCGAGATATTTAATTTAATACACAGAATAGCAGTTTTCCACAAACCTGTGCCTCTAAAATGGAACGATGTAACTCAACTATCTAACCTTCATGTAGACAAAATCAATATGGGGGTTTTGGAAAGGAAAAGGAAAGGAGGTGACGTGAGGAGGTGCTCTGCATTTAACCCATCCAAGTGCACACACACAGTAGTGAACACACACACACACACCGTGAACACACACCCGGAGCAGTGGGCAGCCATTGGGGAGCAGTTGGGGGATCGGTGCCTTGCTCAAGGGACTCACCTCAGTCGTGGTATTGAGGGTGGAGAGAGTGCTGTACATTCACTCCCCCACCTACAATCCCTGCCGGACCTGAGACTCGAACCCGCAACCTTTGGGTTACAAGTCCGACTCTCTAACCATTAGGCCACGGCTGCCCCGTTTTGTTGTGAAAACCTGGCAACCCTGGAGCACAGTGTGCGATGTTAGTGTTTTGAAATACACATTGCATTGTGTATTTCAATAAGGGATAAAATAAAGGTAATTGTGACTTTTTGTCTAATAATTCTGATTGTTTTCCTTTATTGTGATTTATAAACTCACAATTTATAGAAAAAGTAAATTGCAAGATACAAACTCACAGTTCTGAGAAGAAAAGTTGGAATTGTGAGAAATAAACTTGCAATTGTGAGAGAAAAAGTTACTTTTTTATATATATATATATATAAAAAAAATTCAAATATATATACATTTTTAAGTTTGTTTAATTTGGTTTAGAGTAAGTAGAAGTTCTAAGGGCGAAAATAGTCAAAATTAGGATATATAAATTAAAAATTGTGATATGTAAACTCGGAATTGGGTGGAAGAAATGTCAGAATTTATATCTTGAATTTCTGATTTTTTTTTCTTTTCAGAATTGTGAGGAACAAAGTCCAAAGACAAAAATCACAATTATTTTATTTTATCGCAGAAATGAGATTCTGCGTATGTAGTCTAGTGTAGTCTAGTGTAGTATAGTTTACACTCTTAAAATTAAAGGTGCTTCATAATGCCATAGAAGGATCTTTTTTGTCTAAATGGTTCCATAGAGAACCTTTAACATCTGAAGAACCTTTCTATTTCACAAAAGGTTCTTTGTGGCACAAGAAGGTTCTTCAGATTATAAAAAGATAAGAAAGAGGTGATTCTTTAAAGAACCTTTGACTGAATGGTTCTTTGTGGAACCAAAAATGGTTCTTCCATGGCATAGCTGTGAAAAACCTTTTAAAGCTCCTTTATTTTTAGGAGTGTAGTATAGAATAGAATAGCACAGTATAGTCCTCAGACTCCTGTTTTACTTTAATAGACACCCTTGTTCCAACTGAAAATCATGTTGACTATCAGCAGGACTAATTTAGCATCTAACGCAATGTCTCACATGAGAAATAGACTCTGCCTTCAGCTCTTCACTCCTTGTTATGTTGTTCAGCAATGGATGTTTAAGTTGCTCCTCTTGTCAGTGCGTTTGAAGGAGGCCTCGCTCTGTCTGCGTCTGCCTCCATGAATCTAGACTTAATAGAACTTCAGGTGTGTGAGGTAGGCCTTTGTGAATTGTAGCCCCGATCTTCCAAATAGTCAAGGGTTTGGCGCATCACGCTGCGTGTATGTCACAAAGTTATTTCTCACCGCTCTCTGAGTGCTCTCCAGTTATATTTCATTCTCGGGTACTCCAGGGCTATTTGTTTTGTGCTTGTGTCATCTGAAAAACAAGAGCTGAAAAGAGAAATGGAGAGGGGTCCAGAAAATTAAAGTCTCTCTCTGAGACGGAAGATTTATTGAACCGGTCTCAGAGAGACTTGAAAGTCACACACTACAGCAGAAGCGTTTAGCAGTCAGGAGGACTTTGAGGACAGCAACCCTATTAGTTTGGCAGAAACATCCTACACCTGATATGGACACTAAAAGGATCCTGAGAGCTCATCCAGAGGTAATAGCAGCAAAACTAACCTGTAATAAAATTACCAACAGATCATTTTCCAGACGCTTCCCAAAACCTGTTCACAGCGGCGCTGCATATTTCCAGTATCTAGTGGACCTGAAATGTTTAATTCTTAATGATTTTGCTAGAAATATCAAACCAAATATATGCAAATATCAAAAACTTGGCAGTTTAAACCAGTTAGTCACATGCTTTCCAATACACTCTTAAAAAATAAAGGTGCTTTAAAAGGTTCTTCATAGCGATGCCATAGAAGAACCATTTTTAGTTCCACAAAAAAACAATTTGTCAATTTTTTTTAACCTTTTTGTAATCTAAAGAACCTTCTTTTGCCAAAAAGAGCCTTTTGTAAAACAGAAAGTTCTTTAGATGTTAAAGGTTCTTTATGGAACCATTTAGTTAGACAACAAAAGGTTCTCCTATGGCATCGTGAAGCACCTTTATTTTTAAGAGTGTATGTGACTTATTGAAGATATTCAATGAGGAAATAATAGAAAAGAACCATTCATACCTATTAAAAATCTGAAGAAAGGTTCTTCAGATGTTAAAGGTTCTTTATGGAACCACTTAGACAAAAAGTATTCTTCTATGGCATGGTGAAGCACCTTTATTTTTAAGAGTGTAGCTTTCCAAACAATCGTAAGTTGTGGTCAAATGTAAACCAAACAAAATGGTGACTTAGTACAATTTAATTTTCTGTTGCAAATTAACAAACAAACATAAAAAAATAAACACAAAATGCTTGCCTTTCTCTAGAAACAGCCATTGGAAAGCCAACAATAGGGTAATATTATATATATATATTACATTACTTCTAGGAAATAGTCTATATTTATACAGACAGTATTTTGTTTCATTGTGACACTGGCAGCATGATCGGATTTCATGTTTTTCTTAGACTCTACCACCTAAAAAAAAATCATGCATAATTAAATTACTTAATTTACATTTTAAAAACCACTTCAAACATCATTTTTAGTTACCATCATCTTCTCATAAGCTGACATTCAGACTTTCCTCTTTTCTTTTGAAAGTCATAGTCAACTAAGCTTATTATTTAAACACGCTTTAAAATTTTAATTTTTAATATGTCAGGAGCGCATAGCACTTTTCGTGGCAGTCCAAAGTTGTCTTGGTGTCATGCAGAATATTTTATGTAGACTTTCGGTGAATCCTGTGCATGCTGTGTCGGTCATGCTGTTGTATTCAGATTTCATGAGCGCATCTCTAAACCAAGCTAGCGTTTGGAGTGTGGAGAGGTCTGTGAATATGTATGGCAAAGAAAATGAAATTTATTCCAGACCTCAAGGGGCTTGCACTGAAAGAATAAGGTCCTTGTCATTGTCAGCAAATTCTGCTCTGTAAGTCCCCAGCTGCTTGGTCGCACAAGTGAGAGCTGCGGATGACATCTGCTTCTATCATTTCTCTAATAATACATTGTGATAACAGAACACAGTTGATATTTCAGGAGAATCCGCTGCTGAGAAGACAACATAAGGGACTTTGAGACAGTATAATAAGCTCTTAAAACTTAATTGAACTATTTAAATTCAAATATGTTGTAGTATTTAAATTATTGAGCATGATTCAAATGGGGGATTGGACAAGTGAAATCAATGTTGATGCAACTGCCATCAATACAGAATACAGCAATGTTTCTGCAAGCTTCAGAGATAAACATAGAGATAGGGATAAGATTAGTATCTGTTTCACTGAGTGGGTCAAATGCAGAAGGAAGCATCTGAATCACTGAACATGATTCACATAGTGGGATTAGCTTAGTATTTGAATCATACTTGATTCAAGATTGGCAAACAGCATTTATTTAAAATATGGGAGATATAATTTGAATCACTGAACTTGATCCAAATGAATCTTTAAACATGATTTAAAAATTTGAAGTAGTATTTTCATAATTGAACTTGATTAAAATGAAAAAAAAGCATTGAATCATTAAACTTGATTCCAATAGTTCCAATAGATTAGTGTTTCAGTGAATTCAAATATGGGGATACCGTTCAAATCATTTAACTTGATTCAAATATAAAGAAAGTGGAACATGAATCATTCAGCATGATTCAAACAGAATGAGTGGAATCTGAATAATTGAACTTATTCAAATGCAAGCGTTAGAATTTGAATCATTTAACATGATGTAGTGATTTTATAATTTATAGAATAAAGGGATGTAGCTTTTGATTCAAATATGTGCTATACAAATCACTTAACTTGATTCAAATATGGGAAGTAAATTTTGAATCTTTGAACATGATTTAAAAAGTGAAAGTAGTATTTTCATAATTGAATTTGATTCAAATGAAAAAACAAACTGTCACAGGTAGGGTCAGAAACGTTCGGATCCATTTGCAGCATTCATTCAACAAAACAAACACACAGGGGCAGGCAGAAATCGTCGTCAAAAAACAGGCAGAAAGGTCGGGGCTGGCAGCGAGAATCAAACACGGGGAGGAGTCCAGGAATCAAAACACAGGGAAAACAAACTCGGGAAGAAACGCTCGGAAATAAAGACCATACGGAACAATAAGGCTTCGCCAGGTGGCTGTGTGTGTGAGAAGCTTAAATGCAGTCAGTGTGATGAGGTGCAGCTGTGAGCGGTAATCAGTGCAGTGAGAAACAAGGAGCAGGTGAATGCAGTGATTAGTGCAGTGGCTTGTGGGGAATGAAGTCCATGATGTGTAGTGCAAGAGTTAATGATGACAAGACGACCAATACGTGACACAAACATTGAATCATTTAACTTGATTCCAATAGTTACAGTAGATTAGTATTTGAATCACTGAACTTAATTCAAGAAGAGGAAGTGGCTTTTGAATTCAAATATGGCGATAGAGTTTGAATCATTGAACTTGATTCAAATATAAAGAAATTAGAATGTGAATCATTCAGCATGATTCAAATAGAATGAGGGGAATTTAACTTATTCAAATGAAAGCGGTAGAATTTGAATAAGTTAACATGACTTAGTGATTTTAAAATTGATTGAATAAAGGGAAGTAGCTTTTGATTCAAATAAGTGGTATACAAATCACTTAACTCGATTCAAATATATAGTATTTTAATAACTAAACTTGATTAAAAGAAAAAAAAAGCATTGAATCAATAAACATGATTATAATAGTGGGAGTAGATTTGTATGTGAATCACTGAACTTAATTCATAAAGGCGGAGTAGCTTTTAATTCAAATAAGGGAGATATGGTTCAAATCATTCGACTTGATTCAGAATGATTCAAATAGAATGAGTGGAATCTGAATAGTTGAACTGGATTCGAATGAATTTTAATAATTGGACATGATGTGGTGAAATTATCTTAAAATTTGAATCCCTAAACTTGATTTAATAAAGGGAAGTAAGTTTTATGTGGGATATAAATCACTGAACTTGATTCAAATATGGAAAGTCAATTTTGAGTTTTTAACATGATTCAAATAATGCGAATAGTAGTTGAAATATTGAACTTGATTCAAAAAGGAGAAGTAGAATTTGAATCTTTGAACATGATTTAAAAAGTGAAAATTGCATTTTAATAATTTAACTTAACTGAAAAGAAAAAGATGAAAATGTGGAAAATTTAAAAAAAAAAAATAAACATACAAAATATAAAGAAAGTAGCACTTGAATCATTTAGCATGATTCAAAGAGAATGGGAGGAATCTGAATAATTGAACTTGATTCAAATGCAGGGAAGAATTTGAATCACTGAACCTGACTCAAAAGGGGAAGGTAGAATGTGAATCTTTGAACATGACTCAAAAAAGTGAAAATTGTGTTTTAATAATTGAACTTGATTTTTAAAAGAAATAAGTATTTGAATAATTGAACATGATTTAAATAATAGGAATATATTAGTATGTGAATCATTGAACTTGATTCAAGAAGGGGGAATAGCTTTTGATTCAAATATGGGAGATACACTTTTCAAATAGTGGGCATTCTAATTGAGCGTGACTCAAAAAGTAAAAATAATATTTGAATAATTGAACTTGATTCAAATGAGGAAAGTATTACTTGGATAATTGAACATGATTCAAAACGTATGAGTAGAATCTGAACAACTGAACTTGATTCAAATGCAGGAGCATCTGAATAATTTTAAATGATTCTAATAGTGAGCTAAGTGTAGTGTAGTGAATCAAGTAGCTTAGTGTTTGAATCACTGAACTTGATTTAATAAAGAGAAGTAGCTTTTGATCCAAATGTGTGGGATAAAATGAATCACTAGACTTGATTCAAATATATATATATATATATATATATATATATATATATATATATATATTTTTTTTTTTTTTTTTTTTTTTTGACATGATTCAGATAGTAGAAATGGTATTTAAACCATTGGAGACAGAATTTGAATATTTGAACATTATTCAACAAATATGAACTTGATTTAAATGCAGAAGGTAGCATTTGAATTGTTTAAAATGATTCAAATAGTGAGAGTAGCTTAGTATTTGAATCATTAAACTTGATTCAGTTTGAATCATTAAACTTGGAAGTAAATTTTGATTTTGAATTTTTTTTTTTTTTTTTTTTTTTTTGTGTGACATGATTCAGATAGTGGGAATGGTATATGAACCATTAAACTTGACTCCAAATAATTGAACTTGATTCAACAAGTGCTTCACTGAACTTGATTCAAATAAGGAAAGTAACACCTGAAACATTCAGCATGATTTAAATAGCATGAGTGGAACCTTAATAAGATTAGCTCAGTATCTTAGATTAGCTTAGGGTCTTAGTAGCTTTTGATTTAAATATGTGGGATACATTGAATCTTTTAACATGAATCAAATAATGGGAATGGTATTTGAATAACTAAATTAATTAATTAAGTAATTAATTCATTAACTAAGTATTTAAATTAATTCAAATATGGAAAGTAACACTTTAATCACTGATTCAAATACTTTGATTAGAATTTGAATAATTAAACCATTCAAATTTAGGAGGTAGCATCTGAATCATTAAACATAATTCAAGTAGTGAGAATAACTTAGTATTTAAATCACTGAACTCAAAACGGGGATGTAGAATTTGAATAACGCAACATGATTCAAAAAGTGAAAATAGTATTTGACTAATTGAACTTGATTCAAGTAAGGAAAGTAGTATTTGAATTTGAACATTATTCAAACAGTGAGAGCTGATAAGTATTTGAATCTTTAAACTTTAGCTTTTGATTCAAATACAGGGGGATTAGTTTGAATCACTGAACTTTTTTCAAAAGGGAGAATCAGATTCTAATTGTAATTCTGTTTGAATCATTGAACATGACTCAGTATGTAAAAATCAATTGAATCATAATTTTTTTTTTTATAATTGAATCATTGAACTTGATTCAAATAAGGAAAGTATCTAACTCACTGAAAATGAATAAAACGAATGGGTAGTAGAATTTGAATCAAAAAGCTTAATTGTAATAAGGGAAGTAGCATTTGAATCGTTAAACATGATTCAAATAGTGAGAGCTGATTAGTATTTGAATCTTTAAACTTTAGCTTTTGATTCAAATATAGGGGGATTAGTTTGAATCACGACACTTCTTTCAAAATGGGGGAATCTGATTCTAATTGTAATTCTGTTTAAATGACTGAACATGACTCTGTATGTGAAAATAAATTGAATCATGAAAAATATTGAATAATTGAATCATCGAACTTGATTCAAATAAGGAAAGTATCTAAATTACTGAAAATGAATAAAATGAACAGGTAGTAGAATTTGAATCAAAAACCTTGATTGTAATAAGGGAAGTAGCATTTGAATCATTAAACATGATTCAAGTAGTGAGAGTAGCTTAGTATTTAAATCACTTAACTTAAAACGGGGGATGTAGAATTTGAATAACTCAACATGATTCAAAGCGTGAAAAGTAAGGTAAGGAAAGTAGCATTTAAATCTGAACATGATTCAAACAGTTAGATCTGATTAGTATTTGAATCTTGAATCTTTCTTTCAAAAGGGTGAATCAGATTCTAATAGTGGGCATTCTGATTGAATTATTGAACTCAGTATGTGAAAATAAATTGAATCATAAAAAACTGAATAATTGAATCATTGGACTTGATTCAAATACGGAAAATATCTAAATCACTGAAAATGAAATAATTAATAAAATGAACGGGACTTTGAATCAAAAAAGCTTGATTGTAATAAACATGATTCAGACAGTCAAAATTATTAAAATAGATGTATAAGAGTTGAACAGATGCCCAACAACAACATGAAATCAAAGATTTAAGCTACGGTTAGTATTTGAAACAATGACCAAGATTCAAACAGTGGGAGTAGTATTGGAATCATTGCACAATGATTCAGAGCAAGTCAAGAAAGTCTTGTTGAAATCGAAATCAAGCTGCTCTCCAGGGAAGCTGAAGCACGTGCTCTGTTGTAGTGACGCCATAAAGAGTGTTGAAGATTGACTGTTCAGAGCATGCAAGAACAAGATGCAGCCTCAGCCAGCATGCATGAAACTCAACCAGATTTGAGCAACCGAGGTGGTACAAAGTGGTTGCCATGGAAATTCAGCTCAAGTCCAATCTGGCTAGGTTGCCAGAAAGAAACCCAGCCCGCATTTATATCTCGAACAGATGTTACACGTCTCCTAGTGTTAGAAATTTAACTCCACTTATGATTTTTTTTCTTGTTTTGTATATGCCGTCTTTTTCAGCATGGCATGATCACTGTTGCTCCTCTGAATATGCAATCTTTGAAATGGATCTCGTGTTCATTCTTGAGTGGATTTTGACATTGAAGCCTTAGTTTTTCATCTTATTATTCTAATTGAAAACAGCATTATTGCACATCAATAAGCATTAAACTGATACTTAATATCTTCTAGAACAAACATGGTGATATTGTTTCAAACCAATGCTATAACAGCACCTTGAGGCAAGGGAACCAAAGGCGCACTCCTTTTTCCCAGGGGCTCTTAGAAATGCAAATGCATTCGGATATTTACCAGACTGGCAGAGGATTGAAGCTTGTAGATCACAGCATGAATAATGCATTTTTGTTTGTTATTGGTTCAGTAATTTTCCCTCTGAATTAGCCAAAATCTGGTTCAGAATCTGGGTTCAGTGTTCGCTGGCACTGCAATCTATGTTTAAAGGAATAGCTCACCAAAAATTAACATGTGCTGAAATTTACTCACCCACAGGCTTTCCAAAATGTAGATGAGTTTGTATGTTAATCAAAACAGATTTGGATAGCATTACAGTGAATGGGTGCCATCAGAATGAGAGTCCACACAGCTGATAAAAATATCACAATAATCCACAAGTAATCAACACCACTCCAGTCCATCAGTTAACATGTTATAAAGCAAAAAACTGTTTAATAAGAAACAAATTCATCATTAAGACATTTTTAACTCTTTCTAAACTATTTTCTTTCTCTCTCAAGTTTTCTTGTTTGTATCAGGAAAGAAATATACACAGAGCAAGCACTGTTTACAAGCAAAATTTAAACCGAAACAACAAATATGTTTGATGATTTTGATGAGAAATGAGAACAGGAGATGGACTTTTTCACTGGAGGAAGTGTTTTTATGAATTATGGATCCGTATTTTAGCCTTTAGATTTGTGCTCTTTAAAAACAAATGTACACCAATCAAACAGGTTTGGAGACCTCAAAAATTAGAACCATTGGGGACAGACATTTACTGGTGTATTCAACATTTAGTACTTGAAATTTTCATGGGAACCAAGCCTGGCGAAACACACTATGTTTAAAGGAATAGCTCACCAAAAATTAACATGTGTATAGATAAGTTTGTTTGTTCATCAGAACAGATTTGGAGAAATGTAGCATTACAGTGAATGGGTGCCATCAGAATGAGAGTCCAAACACTTGATAAAAACATCACCATAATTCACAAGTAATCCACACCACTCCAGTCCAGTTAACATTTTCAGAAGTGAAAAGCTGTGTGTTTGTAAGAGACAAATCTATCTTTAAGACCTTTTTAACTCCAGTGAAAAAAAGTTTGTTTGAATCAGGAGAGAAATATACGCAGGTCAAGCACTGTTCACAAGCAAAAGCAAACCAAAACAACAAATATGTTTGATGATTTTGATGAGAAATAACAACAGGGGATGGACTTGTTCACTGGAGGAAGTGTTTTTATGAATTATGGATCCGTATTTTAGTCTGACACAGTTAAAAATTGTCTTAATGATGGATTTGTTTAATACAGACACAGCTTTTAGATTTACAAGACATTAATTAATAGACTGGAGTTGTGTTGTTTACTTGTGGCTTATTTGTGATGTTTTTATCAGATGTTTGGATGTTTCTCATTCTGACGGCACCCATTCACTGCACAGGATCCATTGCTGGGTAAGTGATTGGATTTATCCAAATCTGATGAAGAAACAAGCTCATCTACATTTTGGACAGCCTTTAGATTTGTGCTCTTTAAAAACAAATGTAAACTCTTAAAAATAAAGGTGCTTCACATGCCATATCTAAATGGTTCTAAAGAACCTTTAACATCTGAAGAGCCTTTCTGTTGGTGGCAAAAGAAGGTTCTTCAGATTATAAAAAGGTAAGAAAGAGATGGTTCTTTAAAGAACCTTTGACTAAATAGTTATTTGTGGAAGCAAAAATGGTTCTTCTATGGCATCACTGTGAAGAACCTTTTAAAGCACCTTTGTTTTTAAGAGTGTACACATATCTAATCAAACAGGTTTGGAATTTACTGGTGTATTCAGCATTTAGCACTTGAAAATTTCATGGGAACAAAGCCTAGTGAAAACGATTTCTCATGATTTGCCTTTTACACAAAAGAAACAGCAAACATCACTGATGGCAGCTCATTTTAGCGGATGTCAGCTTTAGACGAGATGTAATCAGTGCTTCTGTGTTTCCGTTTGGGTTTTGAGAATTTAGGACAGGTATTTTTAGAAGGTGGTGCAACACTCTCTCCAGCAGCAGCTACAGTCTCCTTATCAAGGGAAGTCGGCTTCACCGCAAAGCTCACATCTGATAGAAACTGATGAAGACATTTTTCTCTGTACGGCCACAGAATTTTAGATCAGAAACAACCGACGTGAGGAAATCTAGTTATCGCTTTAAAATGGTGTAGAAAGAGGAGAGAAATGGAGGGAGGAGGAGAAAAATGGAGGAAGGGAGAGCGAGGAATGTGCGAGTGCGAATCTGTGAAAG
Organism: Garra rufa; assembly: GCF_049309525.1. Lineage (NCBI taxonomy): Eukaryota > Metazoa > Chordata > Actinopteri > Cypriniformes > Cyprinidae > Garra > Garra rufa. The sequence continues at coordinate 7,291,157 of NC_133384.1, read as the reverse complement.
AGATGATGTCATCTGCACGGGTTCAGTCTGGCTGAGAAAATGCTTCAGTCTATCTATCTATCTGTTTACAGATCCATCTTTCTCAGGTCTAATTGTCTTTCTAGCATAAAGGGCACAAACATCTTCCTCACGTACACATTTGAAGGGCCGGCGATCTGACCCCGCGGCCCCTGCACCGGCGGCTCTTGGAGTCGAGGCTCGCGCTGGCAGGCCGTCTGTGATCTCTCTCCAGCGGCGCAGGTGATCCGTGGCAGAAAAGAAATCAATTTTAATGTCACTGCGCAGCATCTGACGGGCGCAAATCCAGGATTGAGGCAATTAGTCTGAGTTCCTCTCTTTCCCCTGTCTTTCTTCTATTCATTCTGTCTTCTGTCGCAGTTTCTCTCTCCTTTGACTCTCTCGCAAAAAGTCATTCATTCTCCTTCCTTCTGTTGTCTCCATTTACCGCTTTCACTTCGTCTGAGAAGCTGTCTGTCAGTTTTCTTCCTTTCTTCCCCATGTTTCTCTACTGTCTTTTTTCACCCCTTTTTCCTACATAATCGCCTCTAACTTTCTCTTTCGATACTTTCTCTTTGACCCTCTACTTCATTGTACTTTAAATATATCTGCTTTGTTTTTTCCCTTCTTCTTGGATGTGAATTGTGTGGGCACCGTCAGCTCAGAAATATGGTATGGGTGCCGTTAAGCTGTTCTTTATTGTGAAACAAAGCCAATATTATTTTATATTGGCTGCCCAGAGAAGACTTGAAAGGATACCAAATAATGCTCGGTTGATCCTCCAGCAGCAGACAGGCTTTTTTTTGCCCAGAGGCCCAGAACTCTAGTCTAACAACACCTTTATTTCACAGCTGCAGACAGGTGAGACAGTCGATTTGTGTTTTAGGCATCACTGCAAAGTGGATATAAAGCATCTGTAGTTCAGAAGTTCAGTATTATAAAGGGAGACATTAAGAGAGTAAATTTTGCACTCAGTTCCTTGTGATGAGACATCAGGATTGTAGATGTATAACTTATGCACCTTGTAAGTATCTGCGCATTAGTGGTGGATATTCTTCATGGTTGCCAGGTCTGTGTAACAAAACCAGCCCAGTTGGTAGTCAAAACGAGCCCAGTCGCATTCTGGGGGAAAATGGCTATCAAAATTGCATTCCAGAGAGTCAAAACCTACTTCCAGGGAGTCCCACCAGGGGATTTTGCTTCAGCCCATGAACAAATAAAATAGCCTGTGGTAGCATTGTAAAAGTAGCCCAATTCCGCAGGGAAAACAACATACTTGGCAACACTCAGAAGGTGGTAAAGGACCTTAGAGCAAATCAGGCTTGACTATTATGCTTCAGTCATATTCATGCCATTATAAATGACTATAGAATAGTTTATAGAAAGTTTCTAATGTTTGATATGTGTGAGCTAAATTCACTGTTTGCGTTATAGTCACAAGTGTCAGTTTTCAAGAGTCAGCAAATCACTTATTATTCAATTATTTAACCCATTATTCAAAACTGCTAATTGATTCAGGAATTAATCGACTGTCTTCATGAGTGAGTCATTGAATCACTCACTCAATCAATGTGTTCAAAAACACTGATTCACTGAGGAATGAAACATCTGACTGTCTTTGTAAGTCATTGGATCAATATCTCTAGTCTAACAGCACTTTTGTTTCACAGCTGCAGACAGGTGAGACAGTCAATTTGTGTTTTAGGCATCACCACTAAGTTGGATATAAAACATCTGTAGTTCAGAAGTTCAGTATTATAAAAAGTGACATTTAGAGAGTAAATTTTGCACTCAGTTCCTTGTGATGAGATCCTTGTATGCACCCTGTATGTATCTGTGTTTTAGTGGGTATTTTTCAGGGGGTCTCTTTGCAGGTTTACCATGGTTGCCAGATCTGCATAACAAAATGGCTATTCAGGGGGTCAAAACCTACTTTCGGGAAGTCCTACCAGGGGATTTTGCTACAGCCCACAGACTACAAAATAGCCCGCAGCAGCATTATAAAAGTAACCCAATTCCGCAGGAAAAACCACAGACCTGGCAACACTGAGGTTAACCAGTAGGTGGTCTTGGACCTTTAGTCTTTATGAGTGAATCATTGAATCTCACTCAACTAATATGTTCAAAAATATGAATTCACTGAGGAATGAAACATCTCTAGTCTAACAGCATTGAATGATGGTATAGCAAATCAGGCTTGACTATTATGCTTCAGTCATATTCATGCCATTATAAATGACTATAGAATAGTTTATAGAAAGTATTTAATGTTTGGTATGTGTGAGCTAAATTCACTGTTTGCCTTATAGTCACAATAAGTGTCAGTTTTCAAGAGTCAGCAAATCACTCAACCAATTATTCAAAACTGCTAATTCATTCAAGAATTAATCGACTGTCTTCATGAGTGAGTCATTGAATCACTCACTCAATTAATGTGTTCAAAAACACTGATTCACTGAGGAATGAAACATCTGACTGTCTTTGTAAGTCATTGGCTCAATATCTCTAGTCTAACAGCACTTTTATTTCACAGCTGCAGACAGGTGAGACAGTCGATTGTGTTTTAGGCACCACAAAGTGGATATATAAAGCATCTGTAGTTCAGAAGTTCAGTATTATAAAGGAAGAGTTAAGAGAGTAAATTTTGCACTCAGTTCCTTGTGATGAGATCTTTGTGAGGATTGTAGATGTATAACTTATGCACCTTGTATGTATCTGTGCTTTAGTGGTGGGTATATTCAAAGACTATAGAATACCAAAGACATGTCACTCGAGTAGTTTTGAATGGGGAGCAATGAAACGGTCATCATGGCTGCGAAGCTCTGCCTTATTAGTGAAAGAGCCAATCGTTGATTAGTAAAGTCAGTGCGTCACTGCATCTGCCGTTAGAAGTCCCGGTTGCTATAGAAACAGCCGGCGCTCTAAGACATGCGTTCAGTACTGCGCATGCGCACTGGCTCATCTAGCCGGAAAAATAAGCGTTTTTTAACGCTATTCAAGCACAAGGAACTATATTTATGAGGCAGTTCTTGATGGATTTCTTTGGAGATTTCAAATATGAAATTGAATCGTAAGTTTGGCGAACAGTTTTGGAGAATTTGATGTTTCCCCATTCAAAGAGATAGGAGCTGCACTTTGATGCCCGAGAGGCGTTTCAAAGATGGCCGCCGAGTGACATGACTTGTCTTAAAAGGACTTTGGTATATTTCAGGGGGTCTTTTTGCAGGTTTAGCATGGTTGCCAGGTCTGCATAACAAAACCAGCCCAGTCGCATTCTGGAGGAAAATGGCTATTCAGGGGGTCAAAACCTACTTCCAGGGAGTCCTACCAGGGGATTTCGCTTCAGCCCACAGACTAAAAAATAGCCCATGGCTGCATTATAAAAGTAATTTCGCAGGGAAAACCACAGACATGGCAACACTGAGGTTTGGTAGGTGGTGTTTTGTTAGTAGGTGGCATAGGACATTTAGTCTTTATGAGTGAGTCACTGAATCACTCACTCAACTAATGTGTTCAAAAACACTGATTCACTAAGGAATAAAACATCTTTAGTCTAACAGCACTTTTATTTCACAGCTGCAGACAGGTGAGACAGTCGATTTGTGTTTTAGGCATCACCACAAATGCGATATAAAGCATCTGTAGTTCAGAAGTTCAGTATTATAAAGGGAGACATTAAGAAAGTAAGTTCCTTGGAATGTAGATGTTCAACTTATGCACCTTGTATGTATCTGTGCATTAGTGGTAGGTGTTTTTCTTTTTGCAGGTTTACCATGGTTGCCAGGTCTGTGTAACACCAGCTGTTTTGTTATCTATAACAGTAACCCAATTCCAGAGGGAAAACCACAGACTTGGCAACACTGAGGTTTACCAGTAGGTGGTGTTTTGATAAATCAGGCAGCGATGATGTGTCAATTCTGCGATAAACATATAATCTTCTCATAATGTAAATCATGACTAAATTATACTTTGCGAATGTGGGAACATAAGGAAGCATTGTATAAATACAGTTAATCATTGACTTTGCGCTAAATTTATCTGTCAGCAAATCATTTGCTCAACAAATTGTTTAAAACTGCTAATTCATTCAGGAATTAATCGACTGTCTTCATGAATGCGTCAAAGAATCACTTACTCAACTAATGTGTTCAAAAACCCTGATTCGTTAAGGTATGAGTTATTCAACTGTCTTTCTAAGTCTAACACCACTACTCTTGTAATGTTTCTGCTGAGGGTTTGTTTGGGTGTAAATTTTTAATTGATGGAGCAAAAACAGACAAAATGTAAGTTACTCCATATTAACTTCCTCTTCACTGAACTATTCGCAGTCATGTTGTTGTTCTGGAATATTAACAGTTTTGGGTTTCAAAACTCATCCATTCTTCTGAATGAAGTATCACCAGACTCTTGCAATTTATTCAGTCTTGGTTATGAATAAGGGACCATAATCGTTAATTACAGTAAACTCTGAATCAGTCACACATGAGAAATGTGTGTAACACAACTACATGTCTCTGGGTGGCTATAATGACTGCATATCTGAAAAAAAGGAGAAAAGTTTCACATAAATCAAACATACGTCACTAATTATTTTTCCCTTAGATTGTACAAGCTTCCCACCAATATCCAATAGGTCACCATAACCTCTAAAAAGTAATTTTTCTTTGTAGCCGCTGCAGGACACTGACTCCTCCTTTGTAGAACATTGGCAAGTGTTAAAGATTGATGCTTTGATTTAACAAGGAATTGAAAGTCTTGAGGAATTGCTAAATGCTAAATGATTATTTTCTGCCCAAGGTCCTATACCCTTTATGGCTTAATATCTATGAGAAAGAAGATGAGAGGAGGAAATAAATGCAGTGAAGTCCTATCCAGGGCCATTTTTCCTCAAGTAGCAGCTGATAGTTATGAATTCTGCCAATAACGTCAACATAAATCATGTCAGAGGGCTCACCTTTGAATGTTAGCGTGAAGAAGCAGTTTACTTGCCATGTGAATAAAGGTGTTAGATTTCAGAAACAGCAAGGCTGAAAGCAATAACCATTACAATGAGTTGTTGCCAATCGTTGATGTGTGATTTTACAGACATTTTGGCAAAAATGAAAAGATGTCTATTTATAAAATGCAAAGCTGTAGAGAGGTGAAACTCATGTTTATGTAATTGCCCCTTGATGAGCAGTCTTCACCATCATCCAGGAGAGAGAACAATGTGCTCAAGTAGTCCCTACAGCTGATATGGTCCCTAATTCAATTTTCACCCCTACATGATCCAATTTTGTCCCATTAAGGTTGGGATCCATGTGGTGCATTATACAAGCTCATCATATGAGTCTGAGTGTCAACCAATCCATCTTCACCAAACTATGTCAAATTGAGGCGTGCATTGAGACAGCAGTAAATGAACATTTTGTCCGAGCTCAAGAGCACAACCCTGACTAACAGTGAGTCATAAAGGAGAACCAAACATATTTCCTTGACTCCATGTTTCCATGTTTCCAAGTTTAGTTAACCACACTGAGGTCCGTTATTGAAATATTGTCCTGCCTCAATTTACAATTCATCGCATTCATTATTGGTTGGCACTAATAGGTACTGTTGGATTACCCAGCTCTTGTAATTACATTAGAGCAATGTGTTTGTTTCCCAGATGCAGGGAAATGGCCAGCTCGGACATACACGCCATTGGACTAACCCGCTTTGGGCTTTTAATTATGACCCTTTACTGAGCAGCTCAGCGTGAGGTGAGATGATGAGGCATGTGTGCTATTAGAAGGTGTTAAGTCAACAATAATTTGATTAATTTTTTCATTTATTTGCTGAAGGCGAAACTTAATGTCATTAGTAACCTCTCATGAAAGACCTCGGACTTGGAAGTATAGGGTTACAAACTTACTTCTGCTATATTGGAATTTATTTATTTATTTGACGAATGTTAAAGGTTTTTCCTTTGCAATTTTTATGTACAAATGACAACGCTGTAAAATGATCCTGTTCACAAGGATCTGGGAAAACAACTTCAAAAGTTATGCATATGCCAGACCAGTAGTTGGCGATGTCACTTTGTAAAGAACTGCTATGTGAACATGTAATAAGCATCTGCATAACCGTATCCATTTTATTCTTCAACGTGGAAGTCTATGGGACTTCTGGTTCATTAGCCGCTTTAGAGAAATAACTAGAAGAATAACAACATGCACTAAACTGTAAAACTGTTTGCACTACAAACCAGTGTGTTCATAATTAAGATAATACATTAAAATAATATGGTAATACACACCAGTTTGCAATATCAAGCAGCAAAACTACCTAGACATGGATGAGACTGAAAACCATAAAATTTACAAATGGATACTTAGGTGGATAGTTTTCACAAATTTGCATTTTTGTAGTTTATGCAAGACACCTTAATAGTATTGTTTTCAATAACTTCAGTTTTTGGGCAATGCTGCTGTCAATGGCATTTGAGAACTGCTATTTTTGTTCACCTTAAACCGTTTACACTAGTGCATTTTCTTTTTAAAATGCATAACTTTTTCAAAAATGGATGGTCATGTGACATGCATTTTTGGTTGTGTCAAAGTTCTTTTAAGACAAGTCATTTCACTCGGCAGCCATGTTTACAGCGCCTCTAGGGCATGCAAATGCAGCTCCTATCATTTTGAATGGGGAAACGTCAAATTCTCCAAAACTGTTCACCAAGCATACGATTTATATTTATATTTGAAATCACCAATGAAATCTTACAACAACTACCTCATAAATGTTGTTCCTCATGCTCCAATAGCATTAGAAAAAGCCTATTTTTCAGGCTAGATCAGCCCATGCACATGCACACGTTTCAAAACACTGACTGTTTTTTTACAGCAACCGATAGGCAGCTGCAGTGACTCGCTGATTAGCGATTGGCTCTTTTACTCAGAGGGCGAGGCTTCCTTCAAAAGAGCGGCCATATTAAATTTAGTCTCAGCCTCAGACGTCATGCCCACGGAATGTTGGCTAAACGTCTGATGCATATGGTACACTTAACTTGAAACACTTCAGGAATTTCGAAGTCGTCATCTGATTAGTTGAATTTGATCAGATTTCCGGGAGACGCGAGTGTCGCGTTTATTTTCGGTCTGCTGGGAAACAAAGCGCAGATTGATTTACTCTGCGTTTTGCTAAAATGTGCTTATGCAGACGCCATTGTTGTTATACACATTTGCGACGTTCGCGAACAAATTACTGAATTGCTGCTTGTTTTCCCTCTTCTTATTTAACTTTCAATGCTGGTTATTTCTATGACTGACTTGTTGCATGCCATTCTGTTGTTGTGGGGGCATTTCCACACACCGAAACTTTACGCTGAACGAAACAAACTGTGATTGGTTGTTTGACATGTCGGTCAAACGGTCTTATGGGCGGGCCTTGGCCAATGAAAGCTGCCATGAATTCCAGACCTTCAGCCGTTAGTCTGAAGGTCTGGCTACGCGAGACTATATTAAACGTTGCATTTTTCCCAAGCAGCAACCTCCCGCTCTCTATATTAAAAACCAACACGGAAGTGACTTAAACTGCAATTCATCGACTGGCCGCTAGAGACTGGCTCCATAGACTCCCCATGTTAAAATGCCCAACTTTACAGCAGAAAAAAATATGTTTACAGCCTGGTACAAAAAGTGGTTTTGGTCTATTTAGCTAATGTTGCCCTTCCTGTCAAATGTGAGGTGGGTGAATTTTTTTTATAACTCATCCATTTAAATTATATTAAGCCTTAGAGTTCTGCATAATTAAGGGCGTGGACACTTGAGTAACAGGTGGATTGCCACCGTCACTCTAGACGGGCGTGGTTTCAGCAACCAGCTCCACCCACGTCCCGCCTCTTTGGCCATTTTCGTTTATCCGGGAGTGACGTGCGATGACACGATTCCGAGATAGAGACATAGCGACATGTGTCATAATCTGAAAACCACGCCCACCGGGAGAGAAAACAAACCAACTCTATCCATTGACTTTGTATTGCGGAAAGCTGCCTCCTTGTCATTTCTGACTTATAACAAAAAACAGAACAATGTCTAAAAGCTGCTATGTGACAAGTACAGTAAACAAGCTAAAAAACACTCTGAGAACTGCCCGCTGGAGGGAAATTTAACGGCGACAGTAAACATACATTATTTAATGTCAAAGGATTATTTCACCACCCTGAAAGGAGGAGATATATTGAGGAACTAAATTTTATTGGTCTATGTCAGTGCACATTTTCCTTACCTTCATTTTGTTGGAGAAATAATCCAACTGAATGGCCCAACGTGAAATGCCCTGACATCTACAACTTTTGTCTTTTTAACACTCGTTTTTGTGTCGACAGCTTATAAAAACGTAGTTATGTGTTTTTTTTTAGCCTGTTTACTGTACACCTTGTCTCATAGCAGCTTTTAGACATTGTTCTGTTTTTTGTTATAAGTCAAAAATGACAAGAGGTGCGTTCCATTCGACCGTAAGTGGACTGCGAAGTGGACTTCACAGGGTATTCCGCCATCTTAAGTGAGATTCCAAACCGAAGGGAGCGAACATGTTCAGTTCGAAAGGCACTGCGAACGACATAGGGAATAAGGGAACATCGGTACTTCACTTCACAGGAAGTGGACGGGGAAAATTACCCAACTGTCATTGCGCACTGCGTCACTAGTTAGAAGTAATGATGGAGCAGAGCCGTTGGAGTATTTTAAAGGCTCTGCAATGGAGCGGTTGCAATAAATGTTGTTATTATTATGCAAATTAGAGTGTTTATGAATGGTTATGGCGATTCATGTTACATTTGCATATTGTATTTTATGAATGAAAGTAAAACTGGCTAGGTGAAGCTCTGTCTTGTTTTATTTAATGTTACCACAGGATAGTTAAATATAGGCTGTGTGGGGAAAAAAGTGCGTGAGATAAGACCACTACAATCTGTTAATCTATTAACGGTCTAAACATATACATTTGGAATATATTTTTTTAGATACATACGTTTATATGTATTTTATATTTATTTAAATTTGAAAGTAAAATAAATTACAATATTTATTTATGTTAAATCATAATCTGCGTGACCCTGCCGTTGATTTGCTTTGATGATGTTCCAGGGCATTCCAAATGAGCGATTATTGTCAGCGAAGTCCACTTCAACGGATGTACCGTGCTAAGGGAGTAGGGAGCAGTGAACACTGCGTAGGGACCCTGTCGATCGGAACGCACCTAAGGAGTCAGCTTCCCGCAATACAAAGTCAATGGAGAGCGTTGGATTGTTTTCCCCCCGGTGTGGGCGTGGCCTAAATGCGCTCTGTCTCTACGGCGACCGTCGACTCCCGCCCACTATGAGATTCAAAAATACTACAAGTGACGTCACGGACACTATGTCCACATTTTTAGTCTATGATTTTTTCGCCATTAAGAACTATACCAGTCATACACATCTTGGGTTTTCTATAGTCGATTTGGTTGTGTAGTCTAGACGGAGATCGTTTCTGAAATGCAGTGAAAACGCCAGGATCGTTTTCATTTTAAAATGCCATTTTGAAACAAAAACGCACTAGTGTAAACAGGGTCTTATTTGTTGAATTTTGCGGATCCCCTGTGTTCCTGTGGTTCCCAGTAAGTACCAAAGACTTTAAATATAAAAATAATATGCATTCACATTAGGCCTACAAAAGAACTGTAGAAAGTGCGACACGATATGGCGGAATAAGTCAAATTTCAGGATTTCCCCATTCAAGTAGATAGGACTTAGTCTTTAATGCCACAGCGCTGCAAAATCTCTTACGGTGACATAGTCACAAAATTTTAATCTATTGATTCGTGTTCAAGGACACGAATTTCCCATTTTGTGTGTGTGTGTGTCACTCAGCACGACTTTCAGTCTAATGTATTTCAATAGGGAGTAACTTCTTAATGTCACGAACTGCCGTGAGGCTGGTTTTGCAAAATCAAGCCTTTTTTAGCGAATCCTCTGACTGTCCCTGAAAGGTACGATGACCTACTCACGCACATGCGCACTCTAAAAAATTGCGCTTTGTTTCTCCTTAAAACTAAAGGACGTAGATTAAAATTAGTATATGTATGGAATGAAATAGTTTTTACTAAATGTTAGATCGCTTATTTTTGTCAAGAGCATAGTTAAGTCAGATGCCATACTAACAAGATACATAGTTAATACTAATCACACTACATTGCGATGCTGTTGGCGAATGTTCGTTGGAGTATGGATTCGGAGAACACCAACAGAGAACTTGCGAACATTGATAGCTAAGCAACCCCGGTAATTTAATTAATTGATTGATTGATTAATTGACCAGCATCAAAATATTATGTTGGGTCCTTTTCAAACATTTTTCAGTGCTAAAATCATTTTCTCTGCTCTGTGGATCAAACAGCTCTAGCTGACCGTGTTATTGAGGAAAAAAAAAACGTCCATGATGCTCTGTGTGACTGTAATGCCCTGCCTTTGTACTCACAGCACTGTGAGAAAAAGGCACAGCTAAACAAGCAGTGCCATGTCTGCCTGGCACTGGCATGGGCACATTGATCAAGCCTGCCAGCCCTGAAAAATGGTCATGCATAGTCTGTGGAGCAGCCGTAGGGGAGCCAGCCATCTCAGTGTGAGTGTGTATGTCCTCTACTTTCATTGTTAAAGATTAAATGTCAAAATCAGTATAGCCTTCTCATTTTGTGTGGTTAGAAAATGTTCCAATGAGTGTTGCAGAATTGAAAGGGGGAAAAAATCTTAGCTAAGAAAAATGTATCTCTATGCACACAGAAAGATCTGTGGAGGATAATATATTCAGTGCCAGCAACAGAATAACATGCATTTTAATGAGATTACAAATGTAGTCGTCATCCCCTTCCAGGGACAGAATGAAATCCAATCTCATTTTCAAACTCAAAAAGGAGCAATAAAAAATGCGTTCCAGGACTTCAGTCCCATTCATGCAGTCTCACACCTCCGGGGAGAATACTAGTGCTCATTTTACCACTGGTCCAAATAAGCTTGTTTATTTCTCAATGTATCAAATAGAGTTGTTTTTTATACAAGGTCTGATTTATATTGATTTCCCAAAAAGCTGTAAATGAATGAGCGAAAACAGAACACTCTTATTTTATTTATCGTATCAAAGTAGCTTTAGTGCATTTGTTGTAAAAATATACAAGTGATAGTTTTAACTCTCATTTTTATTGTAAAAACGTACATATTTTATTTCTTTTGTACGTTTCAAAGATTTAAAAAAATAATTTAAGAGTTATTCCTGTCTCTAAACCACGTTAAACGCTAAAATGCAATTACTGTTGGTTCAGTTTCCATTTTGTGTGCAAACATAATCAGAAATGCATTCAAAATGCAGTTAATGACTTTCTTTTGATAAGCATGATTTTAGTTTCTGAATTAGTTGATATTTTTGTTGAGTCAAAATGTCTAGGTGGTGTTATTAATCTAATCGAAATGAAATGAGGAATGTTTTAGCTAATATTTATTTTTGTTTTCTTAAAGTTAGAGATTTGTTTTAATGTTATTAATATTCGAAAAAAAAACATTTATCATGGCATGGCAAAATTTAAATGCCGGCTGCCTTTTTATATAACGCAATAAGAAATCCATTAAACAAAAAGGTTCCCTATAGACCCTCGGTACTGTGTCAAGGTCATTTCGTAAATTACGTAAAAATACGCCTTGATATTCGTAACCAAAAACTTCAGGGTATTTGTTGAAAATCTTTTTTTTTTTTTTTTTTTTTTTTTTTTTACTTGAATGGTTGCACCACTTGATGTGTTTAGAGTAATTCTAATTATTTGTTGAAAATATATTAAAAAAAAATGCAGGCCTATTTTAAATCTATTTTAAATGTCTTTATTTGTCATTGACTTTCAACATAAGGCCGTAGCCTCTCGAAAAGGTAGGCTAACAGACTAATGTTTCTCAAAATGTGTTCCGAATAAATACTTTCCCCTCGCCTATCATTTTTCAATCTGGAGGTTGTTTTCGCTCAGACAAGCGCCTTTATATGCTGCAGAAATGCGCTGAGCGCGGGACAATCAATATGAAATGACTCTCTCTGCCACCTTATTAATAATGAAACAATACGTCTTCACTCGACAGAGTCTCGCCTTTGCGCGCGCATGCGTGCTCGTTCACGCCCGTTTCAGGAGCTAGAAGAGAAACCCCTGTGTGTTGAACCTGCGCCTCAGAAATTTGATCTATTTTTCAGTATTAATTTAATCATACTGTGTATGATTAGGCTATATTAGATTTTAGATATAAGGGAGATTGTAATTGTAATCACCACAAAGGCTAAACATCAATGAAAAACAACACAGATCGCTTTCAAACAGTAACTGTTTTTATTTAATACTTTTAAATACTTCTTTTTAGCAGTCTATTTTATATACCTGTATAATCAATCTGTTTTAAAACTGTTTCGGTTAAAGTATCTCTCTTTTCATTGCACATACATCTCTTATTTACTTGTATGGTTTTGAATAATCAGGTATTTCATATGCAACATCCCCAGAAACGAACAAACGAACGAACAAACAAAATACACATCTTCTGAAGGCAGTGAAACGTGGTCTATGCCTTGGCAACATCAAATAAAGCTAGCAAAATTCACATCATCCAACTAGTAATGTCAAGGTCCAGATAATCTCGTGCTACGATACTGTCGGGAGAAATACAGGCTTTACACACTTTACGCTGCAGTGTAATTACTGTGTAAGTACTGCGTAATAGTAATCAACTACTTGTACTTGCTGTGTAATTGTAATTTCTGGAGCTGCTTGCTTGTAATTACACATTTGTTATATGCAATGTGGACACTGTAATGTAAAGTGTTACCTTTATACTGTTATGTGTCCTACATATAAAGAGACAAATCTTCTTTGAATGGAATAGAATAGCATTTTGGAAAAACAAAAATGGCAACAGTCAACTATCTCACAGCCTCTCATGGCTACATTTGACATTTCTTTGTTCCTTAATAAAATCTTTTTGTAATATATTCTTTCTCTGCTCTCTTGTATGCCACTAAATAGATGCCTTTAGTCATTCCTGAGGTTTGTTTATTATAATTATTATTTTCATAATAATTATTATTATTATTTATAGCCTTTTATTAGCATCGTGAATATTAGAGACGTTCCTTATATTTTTCTAGATTGGTGGGTCAGCAAACCATCTAACCCCCTTACACATCTTCCATATACTTGGCTTGACTAAAAAAAAATTGAGAAATGAAAAAAATAAATATTGACAAAGAGCATATAAAAACAAACGGATGGGAGAATATTTCCTATCTTTCTATATGCATGATGGCCGTTGAGAATGTGAAAAGCCTACAGTAATAATTCATTCATAACAGACGGTAATGTTATAAAATACTACTCTTCTAACCAGGACCTTTCAGAAATTCAGGCCGTCATTTCAACTCAATATCTGATAAATATTTCATGAAATCGACCCAGAGTCAGGCAAATGTGCTTGAGCATTCCCAGAAGACTTCTTCTTGCCATTGTCTCTTGCAAAAAAACGTCTTTTTCTCCAGATGAAATAGGTATATAAATCCATTTGGGTGAGGATGAATTTGGATCGTCATTAATTATTATTCTTTTTTTTTTTTATTCTTGTGTTGATGGTTTGTCTGGTCTTTTCCTCTCGCTCTCTTTTCTTTCTTTTTTTCTTCTTTGATTTTTTCCTTCTTTTCCCGTGGGTTAAAACTGCATACACGTCACAAGCGTAGACAGTGCAGTTAGGATCAGCGTTACGCCGAACGGAACAGTTGATCGGCTCGCGCCGTTCCCGCCCGCACACAGTTCAAACAAGCTGCCGCGAAAGTCCAGATTTCTGGACTCCTTTTTCAGCTTCTCCCACAGATCTGTGGCTCCCTCCTGACAGTCTGCCAGAGCAGTGGTCGCACATGAATGGAAATCATCCCAGTAACTGCAAATCAAATATTTCAAACACAAAGAAAGAAATCATTACTCATGTCTGATTTGAGTCACGCTTCACATTGCATTTAGCTACATATTCAGGCTGAACATGTTACATTACTCTTGTTTTGTTATTTTTATTATCTTTATTTGTATTTACTTGGATATGTATTTTGTAAAATATATCCCAAATCTTGTGGAAATGGAGTGAAACACTTTTTCTTTTTTTTTTTGAAATTGTCATTTTAAAATATCCTATATGTGGAAAGCAGTTTTGAGATTTGGTTTGCTTTCAGTTTAAAAATGCCACAGTTCGGTTTTTGACAGCATTAACGTTTAACTTACGTTTTCGTTTCTATTTTAAATACTACAGAAATAACATTAAGTGAACACTTGAGTATCGTATTTTGTTTAGAAAATCATCAGTTTTGTACATTATAGCATATTCATATGAATTTGAATTATTCAGATTAAACGTTTATAACAAAATATAGCTAACATTAGTGTAGTTAAAAAACGCTGAACCAGAAAAATTATTCACCCACATAACTATACAATTATTAGAAATTCTAACGTAGAATCCATAGCATGCATGAGTCCTCATGTAGCCACGTGAAGGAGGAGACAGGGCACGAGGGAAACCCGAGTTGTAATGCGGCTCCAAAGGGAAAGTCTCCGTATCACGTGACTCCTAGTGCCCTCCCCATCTCTCCCGCTCTCTACAACTCCCCTCCTGCGCCCCACCCCCTTCCTCTATCCCACTCTCAAGCCTATCATTTATTAATTTATTTCAGGAACACACACCCACATTCTAAACTCTGCCTCTACGAATGGACACAACAAGTAGACGCGCTCCAAATAAATTAGAATACAATAGAATTTCGAGAAAGAAAATGCTTTTACTTCAGCAGAAAAAAAGAAGAATAGCATAGTATATAGAAAATAAATACAGTGTACCTTCGTCTTTGTCATTTATAGGCATCTAATTTTAGTAATTTAATAATTCAATAATCCTAAATGATCTAAAAACGAAGCTGAGTGTATATGAAATTAAAAACGACTGGTGGACTTAATTTCGGGAGGGAAAAAATGTCAAGGAAAGGGAAGTATAATTTCAGCCCGTGTAATAAGAAACTGTTCCGTTTTGATACGCTCAGTCACGGCTGTAAAAGAACCCGTTATTTTATAGGGCGGATCGCTTACAATAATCGTGCATTACCTCCCGATCTGATCCAATTATAGATGTTGACCTTTGGCCTCGGCGTGTAGAGATGGTTCATCTAATTGTAATTAACTGGTGAAATGTGAATAGTGCGTACTGCCAGCACGGCTCTATTTCTGCTCATGGAGCTGTCGAATTAAACAAGGGGCCCCTTGTGCCATCTGGTCCCTGTTTTTTTTTTTTTTTTACCCTTTTCTCTCCCTCCCTGCTCTCACACACGTATATTTCATCTGTTGTGTGTATGCATGTTTCCCTTACGTGCAGATGGTCTGAAGGTTTTCCTTCTCGTCCAGCTCCTGTGGATAGTTGGCCATGTTCTCTCCCAGTTGAAGCAGGCAGTTGGAGAAACCTTTGAACACTGTTTCACATTTCCCAGCCGCTCGAACCGCCTGCAGCAGATAGGCTGAAAAACGAGATATGACCATAAATAAACGTTGTTTTTTTTTTAATGTTTATTATTTGAATCTTTGAGAATAGCCTTCATTTTTAGAAGGGCGTTGCGATTATGCCATTGTATATTTAATGATTTAGTATTATATTCTGTTCTTCGCTTATCTCATTCTCATTATAATAAATAAAGTCAAAGCGATTTTAAGACATAAAACACTTCCACACAATAATAGGTGTGTGTTGCTCAGAAGAAATGTGTGTGTTGAACATGAGGGTGGCGCGTGGACAAACGATGATGTAATGGTTTACATGAGGGTGGGGGTATGTGGGCTTGTGTGAGGTGAGATTTTCATTCTGAGTGATTTGTATTCCCCTCCCCTTTTTTACACATCTAGAAAAGAGTCTCTTTTTGATGACAGATCTATTAGGGAAAATGAGAAGATTTGGACACACATGCTTGTCCTTCCCTCTTAATTTGGAACTCGGTGATGGACTGGGAGGTCACAACTTGATCAACTGACCAGATCCCTTTGCTTAACGAACCTTAAACGCCAGTGGCTTCTTCTCAGGTCCGTTAAACAGCGAGATCCCGTAAATTGATTAAGTTGTTTCACTGGGCCTCTGCACATTAACCACTGTAGAAATATGGGCAAGATGCACACACCCTGTTACACACCACATACACATTGTATAGATTAGAATTATTTACGTCCTTACATTATATCAAATGCTTTGCATTATGTGCATTACACACCCTGCGTCGTTCATATAGCCTACTCTAGTCAATGTCCTTATATTATATGCGTTTCATGCTATATGATCCATTATAGGCTATATTGTATTTTATGCAATACAGCTATACCTACTTTATATCACATGCATTACATTATATATACGTTGTATATTTGTTTCCACATTATATGCATTACGTTATAGGATCTTATATTTGTTATATGCTATACAGTCCTAGTTTCTATTCTACAAGCATAATACGCTAAATAAAGAAAAAAACCAAAAACTCTAGATGCAATCATGACTGTTAATATTGTCTGTATTTTCGTAAATCGTAAAAAGTCGATGTTGATGCTATAGCTGAAGCACAATCGTTTCGTGCATTCTTTACCGCCCACGGAATAAATAAATAAAAAACGCATCCAGCAATGACACAAAATACTAAACTAATACAGAACACTTCGAATTATTAAATTATTGTAGAGATTCCTAACACACTGGATTAAAGGTGTTACTGAGAAGGCTAATGCCGCACAGTTGACGGCTTACATAACGAATTATCTCGCTATAATTGTGATATCACGGACAGATCGCCCTTTTCTTTTATACGAATCGCGTATGATGAAGATTACAAACATATTCCTCCAACAGATCATACTGAACAAAAATAAAAGCGTAAATGCGAAGCATTGCATTATACTCTCTATAAGCTGTTTCGTGCATTTTTATTAAAATAATTGAAATGTTCAGACCTCAACATGGCGGATATGAGGATGCGAAATACAAAGATGCTCATACAGCTTGCTTTGGAAATCTGCGTATTAATACGATGCATTCTTTCATATTTAAAATACATTTTAGTCCCCCGTCTTTATTTTCTTTATTCGAATTAACAGTCACAAAAGACAACACTGCGTGAATTTTTAAAAACGTTTTTCGTTGTAGGCACGATGATCTATAATTAGAAACAACTGAGCATCTAATATAGACTCACCTACCCTACTGTACTAGTGGTCACGACCACTTTACTAGACCCTGTCAGTGGTACCGGTGTCAACCTGGCACCGCATAATCTGTTCAATGAAGTCAAGAGGGGGTTTACGGCAAATTAATGTAGTTCAACTAGGTAACAACCACAATTCATCGCTACTGATTTCATTTTAATGCACAACATGCAATTTCATTGCAGAGCCACGCAACAGCATTTACAAGTAAACGCACAATATTGCAAAAACATGTCATATCTTTTGTAAATTCTACAACTACAAGTGCCCACCAATTAATGGTTATGAAATTATACGCAAATGATATTTTGTGGTTAATGCGTTATTCGTAAATGGACACATGGGACCACATAAAACTGAAGGCGCTTGTAGGCTATAAAACACTCTTTGCGAGTAAAATCTCTTAACGCAAGCATTTAAAGCATATTTCCCGTTTCGTATTATTTTATTTGATATTGGTTTGAATAATTTATCACGGAGAGGATCGGGCGGTCCCACACTTTCACCAACTTGCTCCGATACGATTTTACTGAGTTTTATTTTTCGGAACAGTCTTCAACATTGAATGCAGATGCAAAGCAATGTTACTCCATTGTCATACATTAAAAATGTATTTTCTTAGCCAAGACCCAGATCTAATAGTCGCCCGCTTTTAAATCGCAGTCGGGACAGTAGCATTGCAATTAAAATATCCGCAAACATACACTCTGCAAATGTATAGAACAAAATTATACCATTACAAGCTTCAACGAGCCTTAACTACGAATTATAAATGTTAACACGTATCTATACATGAACGAGATTAAAAAGGAAACGTCAGCCCATCCCAAAATATACTACGACAGAAATGATCGGCTTACCTATTTGAACAGCAAGAAACAATGAAATATATCTTCCAGACAAAGTTAATCCCATCCTACGTCCAGTAAAACCATTGGAGTATATGCCAATTTTAGATAGTTGTGAGGGGAAAAGATAGCCAAATCTGAGAGTTGAACATCGCTGTTTAGTTCACGCAGCTATTCAGAAACTCTTTGTGATTTTTCCCGTTGTCGGCGCAGCGCAGTGAAGTGAAATGGTGCACCCCGTTAAGAGAAGGCGGTAATGCCTCGTGTTTTTTCTCTCCCTTTTTCACGCCCACATCTCAAGCTTGACGTAAAATTCACCGTCGGACTCCCCACTTCTCTATTTTCTCATTTGCTAGACCGGGCTGGCCCGCTTCTCCCCCCTCTCGCACTGTACTGGCATTTCAGGGATTGCGGAGATGTCCGCATATATCTGCTCTCCGGTGGTCTCACCTATCCACCCTCATGCAATGAAGCTTACACGTGGACCCGTGACCCACATATGGATACACGTGCAGACTTTATTGCTCAAGGGTGCTTAGATCGAGCATGCATGAATGTTGCTAGACTGCTGAGATTGAGGTAGTTAAGGTTGCTTGGGGTAGGTTATAGGCCGTACTCCCTCTTAATGATATGACTGTGATGTATTGTGCATAAACTGCATCAAGTAAATTATGGATTTGTAGGATAATTTATGGAAATGTGACCCTGCACCGAGCAGATTTAGTTGGCGCTATAACACAGTTTGATTAATGAAGTGCCCACATTTTATTTTGAGTCTTATTACTGCAGAACTAATCGTTATTGATGATCTGTTTATGACTTAAATACTCCAGCAAGGTTATCAAGGTCTGTCTGAGGTGATTTGAGGTAAACGAAGCGGACTGTAGTGTTTTGATGATTTCTGACGGGATGTTTTTTTGTGAATCGAGAAGATTAGGCTATATATGCTCATTAAGAACTTTTAATACACTATATAAAGCTAAAAGAATTTGATACCAATGCTATAACAAAAAAAAAAAAAAAAAAAAAAAGAAAATCACACTTTCAATGCACATTACAAGTTTGCTATGTTTTTACATACCGATTACCGAGTAATATTAATAAACTACAAGTTGTAATCTGGGTTATTGAAAAATATTAAATACGCCGTATGAAAGATTAAATATCATTTTATATGGGTTGGGATGAGTTACGTTACAACCGAAAGAAAGGTGATGTCTGTATCACTGAAAAAAAAAAGTTCTTACCCTGCTGACGTCAGCAGAATTTGTAGCCAACCAATGAGTACTGAGTATTGATGCACACCATTTTTTTTCATAGACACTGACTTCAGGAGGAGAATACTAAAAAGTTACCTAGGGCATTCTAGCTGAAGGAGAATCCGACCAGTGAGTAGAAACCGTGTGCTCCTCGCTGCTGAGTAATTAGGTCCCCTGACAGTTCATTTAGAGTCCAGACTATACAGAACCCAGGAGACTGATGCCCTGAGGGACTCTTCATAATATGATCGTATTTTTTTGGTCATTGATAGTATGGATGACTTCTACTATTTAACATTACGTGTAATGAATGGCGGACTATATTTGTCATCACGCAAAGCTTTTTCACGTAGGCTAAATGTATGTCTGCATGAGCATTGTAATTTGTGCAAATTCGTGCGTTAAACCTTTCGAGAACAATGAGCAGTTGCATAACCGAAAAAAAGCCTGCATGGTGTGTTGCAATGCAGGAAGGGATGCAATATCGTGGATTTAATTTATAGAGAATTCTATAAAGTCCAAACAACTGTAGGTTTTAATGCATGTTTTGTCTCCATCTAGTGGCGGAGGTGTGCAACAGCAAATATATAACATATTTAGGTTATGTGATCTCTTTGATCAGAAAAGCCAATATTTTGGCTGATACCCATAATATTGGAAAGCCAGTCTTGCAGGAACCACAGGAACTCCTGAGTGAACGGAGTTAAATAAACTGTCATTTCGACAGCATAGGGAATCCCTGTTTAATGTGTTTGTCCCCGTTCTACCCAGCAATTACTCCGTAGCTTGAGAGGTTTTCCGCGGTGACTCATTCAGGTGGGCGCGGGGAGGGTTCGGGGAAAGCAGGGGAGACAGAAAGAGAGAGAGAAGGGGGTATTCCAGCATTGATGCAGTGGAGCGGTCTGTCTAAAGCATGTTTCATTAATATGGAGGGAGTGGAGTGAATGAGGTAAGGCGCCAAATGCGTCAGCAGAGTTTTCCTTTCTTTCGTGAAAACAGTCGAAGCTATGGTGGCCGAGAGAGCTCAACGCGCTGCAAACTTAAGAAAACACATGCAAACAGAAAAAACGACAACACATTAAGAAAACATCTTCATCAGTTTGACAACACAGGCGCTGCAAATCCTCGCAACGCAAACACAAATACGGAAACGCGCTGCAAATTCTCACAACACAACCAAACTCAGAAACGCGCTGCCAACACACGAACGCACTGCAAACACAGGAACGCGCTGCAAATAGCACGGTCCACAACGGAAATGTTTCAGGGGGACCTCAAAAAGTGACGAACCCATCTGGGACCTGATTATGGCTGTGTCTAAATTCAGGGTCTACATCCTTCGGAGGACTCATTTGAAGGATGTTACGTTACAGCGCCGCGACGAAGGCTGTCCAAATTCGTAGGATCCTTCAAATGCGGCCCACAAATACGTCCTCCTTTTCCCTGAATTGGAAGGATGGGTCTGGTGGATCCTTTCCCGTCCTACCTATCCCATAATTCCTTTCGGCAGAGCGCTTCCAGAATTTTCAAATAATGGCGGACGAAGCGAGCGGCAGTAATGCCTAAGTTTAAAAAAAAAACTGGCGTTTCAAAAAATATTTTTTTACAGCGGTTGTCTAGTTAGGCCTTTGGTTTTAGCGTTAAGCTTATTATTTTTTTTTTTTACATTTGTATGTTTATATGTTTAAAAACATCACTTTCGTAAACTAGCTTCTTTCTTACTGCCTGTGTGAATATCCCCTTACACACAGCTAATTTCTTGTTAGTGATTGAAGCTGTTTTTAACGCTTTTAGGGACGAAAGAGCAGTTATTTTGTTTTGTGCAGTACAGATAACCTTACTTCTTGCTTAGTGCTGTCACGGTTGCTAGGCGACCGGATATGAGCAACAGGTAAGGGAGGGAACTGAAAGAAGGGTAGGCTGTCCAAATTCACAGACACCTACTTCCAGGTTTTGCGGTCTTCGGCGGACCCCTCCTCCTTCAACCTGGTAGGAAGGATCCTAAGGAGGATGCAGACCCTGAATTTGGACACAGCCTATTTATATCACTATATTACCTGATTGTTTATTAGTGATGGGATTTATGGCTCTTTGAGGGGATCCGGAATCTGGACGATCCATTCCTTTCAAAGAGCCGTTCAAAAGAACGGCTCTTTTGGCTCTCTTTAAATATTTAGTCAGTTTTAAGAAGCCAGCTTGGGGGCATTTCAGTTTATCCTGGAAATAATCACTGGGGAGGAATGATGAGGTGAGATTTGTAGTCAAATAATTAAAACTCAGATATCACACACCAATATCTGAGATTGAATTATTCTGAAATATTGATTATTACCTCATTTGTCATGTGTGGACTATATAGGGTTGCACAACATCCCTCTGCTTAGACAGTGACATCACTATTTTGGATTTACCTTTAGTACAAAGTGTGTGTATGTGTAAAGCTACGTTGACTTATGTTATTGATACAATACTCACAAATAAACATCAAAAACAAAGCCGGCTGCAATGAATTTCTGTTTCTATTTTGATAGAAAACCAAAAATATTTAAATTTTTAAATATATAGCCTACTGTAGATAAAATTAGAATAAATAAAATGGAAATGTCTACATACAGTCCACTATTACTACTATTACAACTGTAAACTTTGCAAATAGGACATCAGCCCCTTCAAGTCTTAAATGAACAATAACAAAGTGGGCTGCAATGAATGTCTGTGCAAAACAGCTTTTAGTGAAAAATTTCTATACAAGAACAGTATCACAAAAGAACATTTTGATAGATAACAAAAATATTTAAAGTGTTAGACATATACTGTAGATACTGTCTCGCGGAAGAGCTAGTTTGTGTTCATCTGTGTGAAACACGCATAGGAAAAAAAGAACGGCTCCCCCCCAGCCGCGACTCGGCTCCCATCGTTCATGTTTATGAGCCGTTCAAAAGAATCGGTTCGTTCGCGCACGTCACAACTCTATTATTTATATCACTATCACCTTTTAGTGATACTATACTATATCACTAAAAGGTGATAGATGGGTGTGTCACTTTTTGAGGTCCCCCTGAAACATTTCCGTTGTGGACCGTGCTATTTGCAGTGCATTCGTGTGTTGGCAGCGCGTTTCTGAGTTTCCGTATTTGTGTTTGCGTTGCGAGGATTTGCAGCGCCTGTGTTGTCAAACTGATGAAGATGTTTTCTTAATTTGTTGTCGTTTTGTTGCGCGTTGAGCTCTCTCGGCCACCGTACGAAGCAGATTCTACCTGGAATAATTTAAATGATAAGAATGAAGAAAAGCAGTGAATTAATTTTGTGCTTTAAGTCGATAAAACAAAGCTTGTTGATAGTTTTCTTACAGAGCAAAGCAAGCTACATTAAAAACGGCTCTTTACTGTTTTTAGTGTACAGTCGTGGCCAAAAGTTTTGAGAATTACACAAATATTGGAAATTGGAAAAGTTGCTTCTTAAGTTTTTATAATAGCAATTTGCATCTACTCCAGAATGTTCTGAAGAGTGATCAGATGAATTGCATAGTCTTTCTTTGACATGAAAATGAACTTAATCCTGAAAAAAAAACAAAAAAACTTTCCACTGCATTGTTAAGAAGGTTTCAGGGCGTCCAAGAAAGTCCAGCAAGTGCCAGGATGGTCTCCTAAAGAGGATTCAGCTGCGGGATCGGAGTGCCACCAGTGCAGAGCTTGCTCAGGAATGACAGCAGGCAGGTGTGAGCGCATCTGGACGCACAGTGAGGCCAAGACTTTTGGAAGATGGCCTGGTGTCAAGAAGGGCAGCAAAGAAGCCACTTCTCTCCAAAAAAAACATCAGGGACAGATTGATCTTCTGCAAAAAGTATGGCGATTGGACTGCTGAGGACTGGGGCAAAGTCATATTCTCCGATGAAGCCTCTTTCTGATTGTTTGGGGCATCTGGAAAAAGGCTTGTCCGGAGAAGAAAAGGTGAACGCTACCATCAGTCCTGTGTCATGCCAACAGTAAAGCATCCTGAGACCATTCATGTGTGGGGTTGCTTCTCATCCAAGGGAGTGGGCTCACTCACAATTTTGCCCAAAAACACAGCCATGAATAAAGAGTGGCACCAAAACACCCTCCAACAGCAACTTCTTCCAACAATCCAACAACAGTTTGGTGAAGAACAATGCATTTTCCAGCACGATGGAGCACCGTGCCATAAGGCAAAAGTGAATAGGTAAAAAATGTACTTGTTATTTAAAAATGTTTTTCATTTACTATTCTTAGTTTTTGTACAGCCAGTTTACATTTTTAAAGACCCTGACTGGGCACAAATAAAATTAAGAAATTGCAAAATGATGTTAAAGAATGATTTAATTACATTTTATTGAATGTTGCAACTGTCCCTACTGTGGGGACAGTTGCAAAATTTCACTTTGTCTATTTAAGTGTAAATTGTCTGCATTTTATCATTATGTACACATGTTGCAGCGATATGGGTGATAGCTGACAGATGTGGCTGTATTGTATTAAAATGTCGGCTTTCTAATACAAACGTTCTCTGAGAAACTAAAGGAAATGCAAAAAGTGTTGCAACTGTCCCCACTCTCCCCTAATTTTTGCTTATTAGTATGGATGAATTGGATCATTGAAGGACGGCAGCAAAGACTTCGGTTAATAAAATGGAATTAAATAAATAAAGGATATCTGTACTATTTAACATATTTAACTATTGCGTTGAATTTCACTGTTTTTATTCATTTTGAGGAATACTGTATCTGTTTTTTTCATGTTCACATTTATTCAAGAACTAAAGTAACATCTTACTCACAATTTCTCTCAACATGGAGACAGGATAGCTTTTAATCAATAAATGGAGAGGAAAAGTCACTGGCATTACTTATTTGAAAAAGTAACTCTGATATTTTCTTGTCAATTAAAAAGTAATGCACTACTTTAGTAGTTACTTGGAAAAAGTAATATTATTATGTAACTTGCGTTACCCCGAACACTGCATAGCGACCTACAAAGGGTGTATCAACTGCAAAAACAGACTGTCAAGAGCATGCGAAACCAACAGGTGGCGATATAGCCCTATTCATAAAGCCAATCAGAAGCATGAAAAAGCATGTACTCCGACATCACAAGCTAGGGATGGGTGATACCACAATTTTTTAATGCGATACAATACCGATACTTTTTGTTAACATTTTTACAATACCGATACTACTTACTATTTTAACTCTATTTTTAATGTGAATGTGATTTTTCAAAATAATTTATTTTTTTATTATAATTCATTACATGTAAAGACAAATTACAAACACATACTGGCCATTAATAACAAATGGATTTAAAAAAGCAAATTTGGCAAAGTCAAAATGTTTAAACAACCTTCTTACAAAAATATTGCTTAAACAGAAATCTTAATAAAATAAACAATACCAACAACATAAACTGTGCATACATACACATTTCTTAATTTTAATCAGACTTGTTTTTAACTTTCTACATTTTTGTAGTATTTAGCGATGCTCAGAAAAACACTTTAAGATTGCTGCAATTGTCGATAAAGATTTCCTAATCTTTGAGCTGTATTTTAGAGTTTAAGAAAAGAAACGTGATCATTTTTTGGTTTCAGCCAATTTCGTCTAAGACTTTATAAAACAGCCTCTCTACTGGAATTCTTCTTTATAAGTTTCAGCTTGTGTTGTATGTATGTGTTTAAAAAGGTTGCTTGTATTGTTGCTTTCTTATTACAAAATATTGCAACATGCAATATTTTTTCTGTTGATGAGAAGTAGCACCACGCTACATTTCCTCTCTGCCATCATGCCATTCTGTAATGTAAAGTGTGCAGCGTGCATGTGTGCTAAGTAGATGAAAGGCACATGATCGCTTACGTTCTGCCACAGACCGTTCCGTGTGTAACGTCATATATACATAGCGTCACTGACCATCCTGTACACAGCACTAAAAACATTTAGGCTACGTTTACATTAATCCGGATACATTTGAAAACGGAGTTTTAATTTTAAAACGCTCTCCGTCCACACTGCGTTTCCAACCGTTTTCCAAAAGTTTCTCATCCACACTGAAACGTAGGAAAACATCAAATTCGCCTTACTGCGCATGCGTAAAGTCTCCAAAATTATACAGACGTAATAAGTTTTCACGCAATTCTTCTGGCGGGATAATTTACGGAAATATCTCATTATCCACTGACGCGTCTATATCACGCTCATTCATATTTTATCTGAAAAGCAGTTGTCGTCATGTTTTGCAGGACAGCAACTGTGAGTAAAATTTCTGTCATCATTTTAGGACTGTAATTTGAAGAGTGTACAAGGTAAATCTCTTTAGCAGCAGTGTGTAAATAGCACAGGCACAATTACTGCTGTAAACATAGATATCTATTGGTACAATATTCGTCACATGACTATAAATATGCGTCATCGTTTTCCAAAGCCTCCGTTTTTACTGTCCACACTACAACGTGAAAACGGCGTTTTCTAATTTATCCACTTTGGCCGGAGTTTTTAGAAATAATCGTTTTCTGTGATAAAAACGGGGTTTTCGTGTAAATGAGAGGCCAAACCGCAGGGAAATATCTGCGTTTTCCCTTCGTGTAAACGGGGCCTTAGTTATGCAGAAAATATTAATATACAAAAAATATTGATACTTTAAAAACATATCGATACCAAATTTGAAGCTTCTGAGTATCGATATATCGATACTCCAGCTTTGATGTGCACATCCCTATCCCCCGGCTCTGCAATCAGTGTTTAAAAAAGCTCCTCAATGGCTGGAGTTTCCAAAAGGTTTGATTTCAGTGAGCCGATACTGCGTTTGTGTGTGGACGAGTGACAACAACACACAGAAAAAGCTGCAGTTTTGAAATAACGTGTTTGTGTGGACAGGGCCTTGACACTGAAGTTAACATTTGCAATATATAAAAAACAAATTCGTCGAAAATTCTTTGATGCTAAAGCTTTATTGTTAGTTTATATTAGTAAAACACATCTCAATAGCATTATAGCAGAGAAAATATGCAATATATTCTGATTAATACAGTTATGTCAAATAAGGCACCCAACAAAAAACAACAGTCATGTAAATTAGATTCATGTGTAATAATTTCAGAAAGGTTACATTTTAATAGACCTTTATATTTAATTTCATAGCTTTCTCTTTCTTACACACTCAGACTTTTGTGTGTGCAATGTGCATGACTATACTTAGATGTATTGGAAAAAAAAGTTTCATATCACTGATTCTGGTTTATGTGGGTCATATTTTTCTGTGAGTATCGAAAAGTGAAATTCAAATGCATACCTGCCAACACTCCCAATATTATTGTGTTTCTCCTATTTTTTCCCACTCCCAATTTAAAACTTCTTCTGATACATGCTGTATAGATACTTGATTGTGTGTATTTCGTAAAATTAAATGAGTTTACAACTTAAAATGTATTGTATTCCTAGGATCAATAATTGTACCACACGATGGTGGTTGAACAGTGCCAATGAAAATCTCTCTATTTTTAAAAACCCAATGTTGGCAGGAATGGCTGGTTTGTAAATAACAATAATAATAAAAAAAGAACATTAGCTTGTATTTCAATAACATTGGTAAAGAAAGCAAAGCAAAACAACAAAATGGTACTGCCAATCCTTTCGACCCTTCCTTTCTCTCGTTCACCTCTATCTTTTCTCTGTGGTTCCCTCGTGGCAGTCTGTTACTGCACGATGATTTCCAGCTGATTGCAGACCTGCCTCAGTGCAGCGCAGTCCAGACACGCTATCAGCACCTTCTTCCCAGGAGACCGAGGGGTGATCGTCTCTGTATATTGCACTGAGCCACCAGGTAGAATCTGCCTGCAAGTGGAAATGGATATAGTGCATATGCATGCCAAAAGAAAAATACCATATATACTACCTCACTTCAGATTCACAGTTAAAAGTAAACTGATGTGATTTACAAATGATGCTGGCAACAAAATAAAATAGCAAAGATAAATATGACAGAGGTTTTTCCAGCTTACTCGTATGTTTTCACTTTGGTCATCATCAGACTGGGGCCTTCAAGGCGTAACTGAACGTTTTTCAGGATGAAGTTATAGGGATTTCGGAAAGACACGATGACCATGAGATCTCTTCCAACTCGGGGTGTTCCAGTCACCTGAAGTTATAATGACTGTTACCTGACATATAAGATCAAATGTATCAGACATGTACCTCTACGATTGGTTATGGAGGACGTATACCTTCATTGTGAGCTCGGGAGGACGAAGGGTGACAACTCTCATTGTTGAAAGGGAAACGCCGGTTTCCCTAATGTGTCCGTACACCACAAAGAGCAGGTTGGACTGTTCCACCAAGAAGGGCATGTAGTCCACAGCTTGGACATCTATCAGCAGGCTTGTGGCTGTAAAATAATTTTCAGCAATTAACTCATTTATTTCTAAAATGCATGTAACCTAATCCTACAATGAACTTGTAAAGTGACACTCACTTTTCCAGGGATCCACAGTTGCAGATTTGTTTTCAAACTTAAAAATTGTGCTGGTGACGCCCGTGTAATACACCACACAGCCACTGATGGTGGCACTGATGGTGCAGGCTTGGCTGGTCTGGTTCTTAATTTTCAGCGTCAGCTTGAAGTTCTCACCCATTTGGATGGTGTCAGCCTGGAGCTCAATGTCCACACCTGCTTCACTGAGTGGAAAGTAGTCCCTGGTAGGAACGCCACGACGCTCCGCCATCTGCATGGTCTGTCTATCCTTCTCACTGCCTGGAGTCAAGATGGTTGAAAGATTTCAGGGGAAAGGAAACGTGTCCATGTTTAGGTGTTTTGGACCAACTGAAACTTACCTTCTGGATGTTTATAGTTGGAAGTAATATCCTCATAGTTGTTACTGTTTGGCCTTTTGGTGATAATGAGCTTTCCTACATACACTGTGTCCACATAGATGACCTTTGAGTTTCCGTACTTATCAGACTGATGGTAAATCACATCACTGTTTAGCTGGAGATAGAGAAAGAATTTTTCAATTTTTCAAATGCAGTTTACAGCTGGGATTAAGATGTTGCAAACTAAAGTGGTAGGGAAATCTTAAGGTAAAGCTATCAAAGAGAAGTGACATGTTTCTTACCTCTGCAAAGACAAACCTTGCATCAAATGGATAGCTGAGCTCTCCATCTCTGACAGCACTGACAGACGTTGGACCGCATCGGTAAAGACCTGAATGAGAGAAGGAAAATAACTTTATTTATGAGTTATGTGATACTCCTTTTTAGGTTACGCTGCTTTGTTTTAAATTCATACATTCAGAACAGATGGTGAATGAACAGAAACGCCAAAACCTCAAGCCTCACACATCCCTCAAATCTCCAAGCAGATAGAAGGTCTAACTGTAGGCCTTAAAAGGTCAAAGCTCTTGACATTTTCCATGAACAGTGTACCAAATAGGGCTTGCAAGCTGTATTTTTGTTCACATTTTTGGAAGTCTAGTAAAATTTTTCTTCTTAAAAATTTTCCCAGGGCATCAAGATGTAGGTGACTTTGTTTCTTTAGTAGAACACAAACGAAGATTTTTAACTTAAACCATTGCAGTCTGTCAGGCATATAATGGCAGTGGATGGGCACAGACAAATCCAAATTACACCCTGCGGCTCGTAATGATACAGTGATGTCCTAAGACACGAAACGATCGTTTTTTGTGAGAAACTGAACAGTATTTATTTCATTATTTACCTCTGATACACAGCAATGTCCACCTGTCCTGAGCGCGAGCTCAGCATCAGACACAAGTTACATGTGAAGGCGCTCTGGCGTAGTATACGCAAACACCGGAAGTGATCTGTCATGTGTATACGACACTCATTGTTTCCACAGAGCACAGAGATTGTGGGTATAGCGGTTATTCAAAATGGTAACCGATTTAAGGCTAAAAGATTACGTTTGCTTGAGCGAACTCATCCAGGACTGTTGACTGTTCACCGATTTCCCCTTACGGCGTTTGCGTATACTACGCCAGAGCACATTCGCATGTAACGTGCCGGATGTTTAGCTTGTGCTCAGGACAGAGGGACATTGCTGTGTATCAAAGGTAAAAAATTATATAAATAGTGTTCAGTTTCTCGCAAAAACTGATTGTTTCGTGTCTTAGGACATCAATGTATCATCACAAGCCGCATGGTGTCATTTGGATTTGTCTGTGCATGTTTTTTTTTTTTTTTTTTTACTTTCAAAGGTTTGGTGCCCATCCACTGCCATTAAATCACTAGCATACTGCAACGGTTTGAGTTAAAAATCTTTTTTGTGTGTGTGTTCTACTGAAGAAACAAAGTCACCTACATCTTGGATGCCCTGGGGGTAAGCAGATAAACATAAAATTTTCATTTTTGAGTGAACTGTCCCTTTAATTTGATACTTGGTCACAATTTTCTCATCCCTGTTACCACAAGTTGTGATGTACCTACATTTTTTAATATAAAATTAAAATCTACACTAAAGGTTCTAATAAAATATGCCCAAATGGGTAGGTGAAGGAAGGTGAAAACTGCAGCATCTAGTGTCAGGGGAATGAGGTTTACCCGCTCTTACCAGCTAGCCTCTGTTACCATCATCCCACTAAACCTCACTCACATACGGGTCACAGCGACAACATAACCCCTCCGTCTCTACTCACCCCACGGGATTCGAACAGGCATGGGACATGGGCGAGCTAACAAGAAAGCTAAAGACCACAGCCTGTGGAGCCTGTCACTAGTGCGCCTGTTGAGATCTGGGGAGTGAGGTTTTCCTGCACAGCTCTGTCTAGCTGGCTTCCCTTACACTCACCCTAATTAACCTCCCTCCCTCCCGGGTCACGGCACCAATGTAACCCCTCCAGTTCAACTTCTTCCAATTGGAGTGGGATTCTGACCAGCATAGGAGGTGGGTGTGCTTACAAGGATGTTAAAGGATGGAGCGGCTAGTGTTAGTTGCTAGTGCACCTCTTGAGCCTCTAAACATAGATAGTGTCTCCTAACTTAATTAGTTAACTTCAGAGGAAAGTCTGTCTATGTCGAGATCTTACCATCACTGGTCTCTTGAGGAGTGCAGTCAACCACCTGCCAGCCAGAATATTTTTCAGGCAGATCAGGCCTCTTCATGTACACCTCATTCCAGCTGTGATAGTTCCTGTGAAACATTGCACCTTTATCACTAAGTAACATTTAACCATCATTACCTATCAGACTGTGTTTGCTTTGTATATCTCACCAGATTGAATCTCTTGTTCGGCTTCTGTCCACTTTCCCATCTTCATCCAGCACAATGTCAGTCTTCAAGTTTCCCGTGTTGTCATGAGCAGAGCAGAAATTAGTGATGACTCGTGCAGGGATCCCAAGACAGCGCAAAACTGGGAGGGACAATCACAGTGTCATTGCTAACCACAGTATTTTCCCAACGTTTCTAAATAACCTGAATTTTACAAGCTACAAAATATCTGCAGTGGGCATACTCACAAGTGTTTAACACACCAGCAAACACCCAGCACTGAGCAAAGCACACAGGCACACAACCTTCTTTGGCATATTTGAGCAGGATTTCTGGACTTCCTGTCCAGGCAGTGGGTGCAGTGCCAATGGAGTAATCACCACTCCAGTTACCAACCAGGACACCATCATCATCCTGGGAGTTCATCTAAAATTATGCCACCAAAAAGCATTAATATATGCTATGTGTATTCATATAAGACCAGCTGCTTAGGAAGTATGTTAGAGAATAACAATAACTTATATTTATATTGATTTAGAAAAAAATTTAAGAAAAAAATTAAAAGCACCGATTTAAGTTTATTCTACGACATACAGGTCTTGTACAGTGTTGCACATTTTTGCATAGCCCTGATCTACCTAAAGACTATTGGAGGCCATGTACACCATTTTATGGCAATGGTGCTCCCTGATGGTCTCTTTTAACATCACACTGGAATTTTTTTAGGAATGGTTTGAGGAATATGATGAAGAGTTCGAAGTGTTTCATTGGCCTCCAAATTGCCCAGACCTCAAACAGATAGAGCAGGGGTGCCCAAACTCGGTCCTGGAGGGCTGTTTTCTTGCAAAGTTTAGCTCCAACTTGCCTCAATGCACCTGCTGTGAGGTTTCCAGTATGCCTAATAAGAGCTAGATTAGCTACTTCAGGTGTGTCTAACTGGGGTTGAAGCTAAACTCTGTAGGACACCGGCCCTCCAGGACCAAGTTTGGGAACCCTGCAACTTGCAGGACTTAAGGATTTTGCTGCTAATGTCTTGGTGCCAAGTACCTCAGGACACATTCAGAGGCCTAGTGGAGTCCATACCTCAATGCATCAGAGCTGTTTGGCAACATTATGTGATATTAAGCAATTGGATTAAATGTTGTGGCTGATACATGTATATGCATTGTATTTTTGATTCCAGCAAAACTGCAGCTTAACTTGACTTCAGTTTAAATCATACCAAGGCTGATCCCTGCCGGACTATTTCAGTGGCATTTCCACGGTACAGTAATGGTACTTTCCCAGCATCCAGAACCAAAAGACAGGCATCCAGAACACCCTTTTCAAACTACAAGAAATGATAAAATGTAAAAATTAAGATATCAGGTTCAATAGTCCACCATAAGTGAAAGAACATTGGTTGGTTTTCTTTGTAAAGAAACATGTTTAGAAAACTGCCAACCTGGCCATAGTTCCATGAACGATAGCCTATGTTGTTGAATTCTCCATTGTAGATTATCCCTACTTCATTCATCAAATACTCCTGTCTGTCGGTATCTTTGGGCATGTGCACCTGATCCGCTGTGTGTCAACATATACAAGATCCATGCATTATCTTCATTAAAAATATTAAAGTTTGTTGCCATCTATACAGGTGTTGTCGGTATGCAATATAAAGTCTAACACTTTTACTCACCGGGGTCCCAAGGATTAAAAAGAATGTAGAAATCTGTGTCAGGATTCCTCTGGGTGCGTTGTCTTCCCAGATCAGTCACTACTGCTACAAAGGTGCGGAATCGGCCAACGATACACTTGGCTTCTGGTGTTATGCCCACTGTCACTTCATTGCCTTGTGCGCCAATGACGCGGCTCTTCCAGCGACCATCGCGTTTCTCTTTTCCAATAGACACAATGATGTAGGTACCCTTGTTTTCATCAGGTGAACTGCCTGTGAGGACATATATGCTAGTATTAAAGGATAGTTCACCTAAAAACAACCTATTTACCTATCCTCGTATGAACACAAAAGATGATATTTTGAAATATGTCTGAAGCAGCTGAAGAATTTTTTGCTCATATAATCAAAGCCAGTGGGTCCAAAACAACACTGGACCCTGTTGATGTACATTGTATGGACAAAAATCATTAATAAATATATAGTGCTGTGATACGTTTGGTCAAGCTTGCTTGGGTTAAAATGAAAAAAAAAAAAAAAAAATGGTGCTCTCAGGATTGGCTCCAGTAACAAGGGCCCAATCCTCAAGAGGACGTCTTCCCACAGGGCAGCAGCTGAGCCGGCAATAATGAATGTAAAGCTGACATCGAGACTGGATTAAATGGTGCGGAGACAGCCAAGGGAACATCACTTCAATTATTCAGCTGACCTAACTGCAGAATGGCACTACGCTCTGGCTAATGTACGCGTGCAAGTGTCTAATGAAGACGGGCAGATATTTTCTCAGTTTCATTGTTTGTCTGAAAGTTATTTCCAGTCCATTAATGGGTCTGTTCTCGGTAAGTCATGTTCCTCTCGAGCATTAAAAACATCACTGATGTAATTCAATCTCCGTGTGGCTACTTCTGGTCAGGACTTTACATTTCTTGCTGTCATTTTCCTCCTCCTCTGCTGTGTGGGCTCCTCCACAGCTATTATGAGGGTCAATACTAACTAGACGCAATGTCATGGGTCATCACACATTCTTTTCTTATAGAGATAGTTCACACGAAATTTCATAATTGACAGTCTTTGTGTAGTTCTAAATCTGTGTGGCAAAGCAGATATTTTAAGAAATGTTTCAGTGTTTTTTTGTCCATGCAATGGTTTGATTAACAACATTATTACATTTTATGTTCTGCAGAATGACAAGTTTGGGGCAACATGAGGGTGAGTAACTGATGACTTCCTTTTCTTATAATATTGGAGTGAATTATGCATTTAAGAAGAATTCTAAATGGTTATGAAAAAGTTAACAAAATGCTTATAAATCAATGTCAATATTTTTACATTGTAAAAGAAGACATTTCAACAATGTCAAAATATTAACATAGATTCAATTTGCAAAACTGAAACAAAATTTAACAGTCATTCCACCTTGACCAATGATCTTGATTAACCAACAAATAATCAACTCGATCACATATGAATTCGACCAAATGACTTAGCCTTAATCCCACTCCAGTGGTAATTTTGTCAAGGAAGATGACGGCAAAAAATATTCATTAATGAATATTTTTTTCTGTGACTAAGATGAGACTTTGACAAGCTAAAACTGATATCTGATGACAAAAACTATGACGAAATTTATGTTGCGTCTTCGTTAACAAGAGGAGATGGGACTACCCTTTTGAAAAGCCAGCATATGCTAGGATTTGATGCTGTTTTTAATGCTGGACCTTTGCTGGTTCATGGTCAAGGACCAGCATAAACCAGCAAAGGACAAGCTTAAACCAGCATACCAGACTCAAAACCTACCTAACCAGCATATGCAGTATTTTTTACAGGGTAGAATGCTATTTGACGACTACCGGACATTGACAATGCATTCTATAGGCCAACGTTAACTTCTTGTCATGTCATTCAAAAAGTCCCCTGTCATTGGATCATAAGTGGCATTTGTATATCTAGTCTTAGTATGACAGCCGCAGTGGATGGATAGGTTAATGCGAGTAAAATGCGAACTAGCGATCTGAAAAAATGGCCTCAGCACCCGAAGGGTTAGGGATTGCGTGACCAGATGTCTCGTTTTTCCAGGGAGTCACAATTTCGTTGTTGATTAACTTAAAGGTAGTGAAGGCAGAATAGGCGGAATTGCAATGATAGAAGTACTCTCTCTTGCGCATGCTCTTCTTCTTTAGTTTTCATACAGTGCGTGATCAGTTCTCAGTGCTCAAACACACACACACACACACACACACACACACACACACACACACACACACACACACACACACACACACACACACACACACACCACACACAGTAGTCCAAATGACAGTTATGGCCTAAAGGGGTTAATATAATGTGGTTTCTTGTTTCCCTTTGTCTTTGGAGTGTTAAAAGCTGTGCATAGATAAGTTCTGTAAAGTTGCAAAGTTTAAAACCAAAGAGATATTTATTATAAAATGTTAAGACTCAGCCACACCTCCCTAAAAAGGCTCGTTCAAACACGTGTCCAACCTGTCCACATCACAGGGTGAGTGGATTTGCATAACACTGCCCATATGTATATGGAAAGAAAGAAGGTGTAACTTTTACAGGCTGTAGTAGTGTTGCAGTCGCCATGTTGTGGAGTCAGGCCGTGATCACACCGAACGCGTTTTTGCAGTGAGAGGCGCCTTTTTTGAATGGTTTTCTGTTGGCAGTGAGCGTTCTGCGCGCTGCTTATGCGCCCCGGGCGCCTCGCGTTTTCTCCGCCTGCTGCACCTTGCGTTTTTGCAGAAGCGCTCTGAGTGCCTGAAGTTGAAAAAAAAAGCAACTCTGAGCGGAAAAACGTCATTCGCATTTTTTCCATTGTCCAATCGAATGAATGGAGAGGCGGGCCTTCTGTTGTGGTGACGAAAGTTTACCGTTGCTTAAAAAGTCCGGAGACTGCAAGAAATGGAGGAGAAACTTTTGGTGTCTGTCGTGGGTAACCCGGAGCTGTATTTTTTAGGGTTTTTGCTAATATGACAGTTTAATTAACAGCAAAAACCAAAGATTTTAGAGCGCTGGCACTATAATCCTTTGATTTGACTGACAGGACAGCTGTTTTGGTCATTGCCTAGCAACATAAAACAACGGCAGCACACTGCGTTTTTTTAAAAGTCACCAAAAAAAGGCAGAGCTGTGCGCCTCGCGTTTTTAGAACTAAAGACGCGTTCGGCGTGATCGTGGCCTCACAGTGTGTTTCATTGCGAAAGCGAAAGTACTTTGTTCGGCCTTCCAAAGGAGAACACAACTACAAATCAGTGGTTAAGTTATATATTTACAACACTATTACTGAACAGTACAATGCAAATATTCAAGTGGGTGATGCACATTTCACAGAGGACTGTTTTCTGAACCTGGGAGATCAGCTTACAATGCCAGTGGTACACAAAGTGTTAAGGCTAATGTGGGGCAATTCTAATGTTGCAAGGACAGTCTGCGCTTCTGACTGACGGCCTGTAAGTACGTTTTCATATTTAAAGAATTCAGTGCTGACTATTCAAACATGAGTTTTGAGCAGTGTAGAGTAGTGCTTGTTGTTTCTCGTTCTACGATCGCAAATCCAGACATGGTGTTATGTTTATGCAGCGCGGCACGACGTGACGCAACACGTAAAAAGACAGTATGAGTCATTACAATCAGTAGTTATGTCCCCACTGGATGCTACAAATGCCTCGTTTATAATGGGTTTTATTGTTTCTGTCACGTCACGTTGAGAAACGGCATGGTAAGGGGTGTAACATTTCCGCCACATGCTTGAGGTATTCAGCCAATCACAATGCACCGGATAGCTGGCCAATCAGAGAACACCTCAGTTTCCAACAATGAGTTTTGTAAAAAACTAAGCATTTCAGAAAGGTGGGGCAGAGAGGAGGCACAATGATGTACAGTATGTGGAAAATAATGTTTTTTGAACCTCAAACTGAATAAACATATTGCATTACATCAAATACACCTATCTGTGTCATTAATGTCAACCAAACAAAAATGTTAAAATTAATTAATTTAATGTTAATTAAACCTGCTGTATCTGAAAAAATGAGTTTAATTTGTATCTCTTGCCAGAAATTAAAATTGTCATATATTCCAGTTTTTCCAAATTAAATCTTGACTCAAATTTTGCCAAAAAGAGAGAATAGACTATTTTAATTTGAAGACTATAAAAAAGCTACCTAAATAAATGTTGGTAACTGTAGTTTGACTAAAATGAATGACTAAAAGTTACAAAAATGTAATATCTTTTCGTCGACTAAAATGGTGAAAGACTCAAATGACTAAAATTAAACATTTTATCTCAAGATAAACACTAAGATTAATCAAAAATGCCAGTCACAATTAACACTGCCCCGCTCCTAAACCTACCCATCACAGGCGTCTAGACAAATCATACAAAATCGTATGAGTGAGGACATACGAATTCATGCAAATTAGCCACTTCGTAAAATACGTACAATTTGGTCATGAGATAGCATCAGAATAAACATTTATAGACTTGAGAGATAAAATCTCTAAAAATATGTAAATGTATAAATATCTTGAGTTGAATAAGACTGTAATTTAGTCACTGCAATATTTTATTGTATTTTATGTAAATGTATTATTATTAATATTTACATAATATATATATATATATATATATATATATATATATATATATATATATATATATTATGTAAATATTAATATTTAATTAACCTACAGAATTCAGTCTGGAGAAACCAGTCATAGTTTAAAAAATACAACAAAAGAGAAATTTGCACAAAAAAAAAAAAAAAATGAATGTCAGTTCCTAACTATTTTAGGTTTTAGTAAGTTAGTAAGTAAGTCATATAAGATCTGCGTATGCCTTACTGACAGTTACAGTTACTTCAAAACAAAAATGAAAATAAAATAAAAAGTTATACATGTCTGCACAGATCAGATGTTATATAACAGTACACATAATTGTTATTGAGTTGGAAATAAGATCTGCTCACCAATCAGAAACTCTATCTGCACATTGTCCACCTGCTTACTGAAGGGTCGGTCAAACCTGATGATGATGATGAATTCTTGATTCCGGCGCACAATGAGGCTGGTGTTGTTGTACTTGCTGGTGTTGTGTGCTTTCTTGTTGTCTATTGCACGCATATCGACACCCTTTACTGAGAGAGGTGGTGTTGCTGGGAAAAAAAGAAAAGAAAAAAAAAACGTACATGAGCTTGAATACTAACATTACTGCAGTTGAATCAGAACTAAGTTTCCAAAATATAAACTAGGGCTGCCAGCTGATTCAAATCATTAATTTAATTCATTACATAATGTGTCGATTAATTAATCTAACTAATCGCAAAATAAATTTGACTGAAAAAATACCCACAAAATATTATTTAAAGCTATTTTTGTGTTAAATGAGAAAGTATCAAGTAGACATTAAAACAATTGTAGCTTTAGAAAGAAATATTTAATTTGATTTAACATAAAATGTATTATAAATAAACAAACATATTGAACATAAAAGATTATTTAAGAAAACATCTCAGTATTTTTTGTTCATCCAGTTAAAGTCGTTGGCAACCAAAACAGCTTTGTTACCAACGATCTTCAAAATACTTTGTTTTATGTTCCAGAAAAGAAAGATTTGAATTTCAAACTCTGAAACAACATTAGGGTAAGTAAATATGTTTCTGAGTGAACTATCCTATTAATGTTTAATATTGTCATTATTTTTATTTAATGAAATGATACTCTAAATAAGAAACTAAATCTGCCAGCAGGTGGCAGTCAATGTCATTCATTCTATTCGTAATTAATCGCCTTTGAAAATACCCTCAAAAGATTATTTAACGCTATTTTCGTGTTAAATTAGAATGTATCAAGTAAATATTACAAATTGTAGCTTTAGTTACCAACAATCTTCAAAATACTTTATTTTATGTTCCACAAAAAAATAAAAAATTGTATTTCAAACTCTGAAACATATCAGGGTGTGTAAATACACCTTTGAGTGAACTATCCTATTAATGTTTTATTATTATTATTATTATTATTTAATGAAATAATACTCTTAATAAGAAACTAAATCTGCCAGCAGGTGGCAGTAAATGTCTTTATGAGTCATTCATTCTATTCGTTCAAATGGCTGATTTATTCAGGAATGAAGTAAATAGGTTTATGAATGGGCCTTTGAATCATTGATTCACATGAATCGTTCAAAACGTGCGATTAATTTTAGATCCAAACACTGCTGAGCAACAATTCTGCTTTGGCTTTTGCAAAACTGAGCAAAAAAACATAATATTGTGTTTGAAATAGAACACAATATCAACTTATTTACTGAACTGTTGAATAAAATCTTTAAACTTGTGATAAAAAATAAAATAAAAATTAAACTTGTGATATTCGGGACAAAATCAGCACTCGTGTAATACTGTTCTCCCTGCTGGCATGATATCATTTGCACACAGGTGCATTTTGTGCAAGAATGTCTTGAATTTTGGGGCATAACTGCACTTATGGAGTTGTTGCCCTGTGTCATATCAAGTCAACTATATGAAATATAAGACGATGTACGGGTCTGGGGGCGGGGTCAGTGCGCAAACTGAGTTTAAATACTTGAATCGCGTTATTTTTAACTAATTAATTATGTTAGTGTGTTAAACTGACAGCCCAAATATAAACCATTTAGAGATTTTTAAAGGCTCTCTGTCTAATTGTTAAAAACAGCTCATTCAGAAATTAAACATGAATGGATCATTGAATCTAAAATGCTGAATCATTCAAAAATGAACGACACTGTGTTGACTGTAGATGCAAATATATTTTGCTGTGACTCTGTTTGGTAATATTTTGGAGTAAAAACAGTCAGTATTCACTATCTTGTGTCTAAAATGTTTTTCACATAATATGCATTCTTAATAGCCACATCTGTATTAGCTCAAGTGGAGACACTGCAGGCAAAAACAATGTTTTTTTCATGCACCTGTAAACTTTGAGATTTTGGGCTTTTTGGTGTTTCATAAAGTGTTTTTTTTTTTCAGACTAGTGGAAAGAAATCACCTAAAAGGCACTGTTAAGTGTTTCTTTTATAGCACTTTTTCTACTGTATTTGTGTCAATAGATTTCAATTACAATACATATTTTTAAAGGCTGTTTTCTCAAAATGAGTTTTTTCTTCTACACACCAAACTTTATATTTTATTCCTGTCTATATCCTCTTTTTACAGAGGGATTTGTTCAGATTGGTTTGCTTGATTTTATACAACATTTTATTCCCCAATTTGTCAGTTCAGTGTTTTTTTTTTCTGAATTATGGCGTGACAAAATGAGATACCCAAAATTTCCTCTGTAAAAACATTTGACTCTAATATGTCAAAAAATTAAACAAGAATTTTGAAACTGACTTCATCCAGTGTTTAGATTTTTGTACTAGAGATGTATGAAAATTACTGCATATTTCATTAAATAATGCCTTATTTGTACATTTAAACCTAACATTTTAGAAACATTTTAATACAAAAAAAAAAAATGTTTGCAATTGAATGTAAAATCAATGTAAT
The DNA here is from genome assembly GCF_049309525.1 of Garra rufa. Classification (NCBI taxonomy): domain Eukaryota; kingdom Metazoa; phylum Chordata; class Actinopteri; order Cypriniformes; family Cyprinidae; genus Garra; species Garra rufa. The sequence continues at coordinate 7,251,332 of NC_133384.1, read as the reverse complement.
CAATCATCTGGGTAAGTAAGGTGATAACTATTAGTTTTTTTTTAACCCTATTCACCTACAGTGTCTCACCTTAAATTTAGCCTATGTTTAAATCTATGTTAAAGCCTATGTTAAATCTATGACTTCTATGAAGTCAGTTTCAAAATTCTTGTTTAAGTATATATATATTTAGATATATTAGAGTCAAATATTTTTACACAGGGAATTTTGGGTATCTCATTTTGCCAGTAATTCCGAAAATACTTAGAACAGACAGGAAACAATGTTTTTTTTTTTTTTTTTTTTTTTTTTTACCATTTTTTAGGAATAAAATGTTGTATAAAATAAAAGCATATTATACAAGCATATTAAACAAGCATATTATATATGGACAAATTCCTCTGTAAAAACCTTTAGAATATAGACATGAAGGACTTCCGGTGACGTCATGTTGCTAGCAGCAGCTTGAAGAACTTGCTCCGTTCATATACGAATATATTTCCTAACTAAACTACACAAAACTCGGCGAATCTTCACTCAGACAATATGGCATCATCCCTGAGAGGTAAGGGGTCGCAAAAACAGGACCAAGCTAAAGACAAAGGGGACAATTTGAAACAGTTGACTCTGAAACAAGCATCGTGTTCACCTGCGGCGGCGGATGCTAGCACGCACGATTCTGGGTCAAGAATATTGGAGGAACTCGAGAAAATGAGGAAAGACAATCAAGAAGGACACACGCAAACTCAGCTCTCCTTAACGAGACTAGAAACGGCCTTTAAGGGACTAAAAGATGAAGTGACAAATTTGGAAAAGAGAACCACGGAGGCGGAGGACCGCATTAGCGCTAACGAGGACACTGTGAAGCGCCATGAGCAGGCCATCCGGCACCTTGTTGCAGCGCGACATGCACCTGACTGTGCGCTGCGAGGACATGGAGAACAGACTACGGAGAAACAACCTGAGAATCTACCGTGTGCCAGAGGGAAGCGAGGGAAAACTTTTTGTACAAAAGCTGCTTAAATCTGCCCTTCAACTACCCCCAGAGATGAACATCAGCATCGAGAGAGCTCACAGAGCACTCACCGCCAGGTCTAAAAATCCAGATGCTGCTCCGCGATCCTTGATTGTAAAGTTTCTGGACTACTCCGTCAAAGAGACTATTCTAAGGAAAGCATGGGAGCAAAAAAAAGTAATGTACAAAGAAGGGCAGATATACTTGGACCACGACTTCTCTCCCGAACTGCAGAAGAAAAGATCGCTTGTGCGTGACGCAGTTAAGCAGCTGAGGGCGAAGAACATCAGAGCCAGGTGTATTTTTCCTGCACAGCTGAGAGTGGCCCTAGAAGACGGTGAGAAAACCTTTTCCGACGATGTCAGATGCTCAACCTGTACTTGAGAAGATGGGGATGAAGGTGCGCGTGGATGAGAGGGAGCGGCTGGAAGCGGAGCTGTCCCGACGCGGATGGAGCACTGCGGGAGCGAGAGCATGGAGCGGCCCGCAAACACGTTCATATGCAGGGATTGAATCCTTTTTCACCACAAAGGAGTGAGCTGTTTCTTTCTTTTCTTTTCTTTTTTCTTTTCTTTTTTGTTTCTTCGCCGAGTTCATCTGATGTTTGAGACTGATACCAGTTAGGAGAATTATAATAAACTGTTTTAACGCCGGACGGGGCGGGAGGAAAAGCGAGTGGAATTTCATCTTTCCACGGCTTGGCGTGCAACGGACTGCTCTGAGAGCCGGACACAGCGACGCAAAACGTTTAGTTTCGTTTTCCAAAGAGGACCAGTCACCACCCTCTGCCCAGGGAACACCGGGGACTGGATTTTTCAGGTTTGATAACTGACTGATCCAGTCTGGTATGTGGAAGCCTATATTGTTTTGTTCATTTTTGTTGTTTTATGTTGTTAATGTTCTTCATGTCCTGAGATTGAAAATGGGCCAACTAATGCTAATATGTAAAAAACATTTTTCTTTGTGCTCCATGATGAATAAGTTCATAATACGAGATGAACAATCTAATTTGTGTTACTTATAATGTTAAAGGGCTGTGTAGCCCCATTAAGAGGAAAAAAGTACTTAACCAATTAAAGAAATTTAACTGTGCTATAGCTATGCTTCAGGAGACACATCTTTCAGAAAAGGAGCATTTGAAGCTGAGGAGGGAATGGGTTGACCAGCAATATAGCTCTTCATATCACAATGGGAGAAAGAGGGGTGTCACAATTCTTTTCAATAAATCTATTTATTTTTCTCATGAGAAAAATTTCTGTGATAAAGAGGGGCGGTATGTGATGGTAATTGGAAGTATAGGGGGCATTAAAATAACTTTGCTTAATTTATATGCTCCAAATGAGGACAACCCAAATTTTTTTCAAGAAGATGGCATCATTGATAGCAGATAAAGCAGAAGGGATTATTCTGATTGGAGGAGACTTTAATTGTGTTTTGAGAGCAGCTGTTGATAGGCTCCCTGCTGGTTCAGGTTCAAAATCCCAAAAATCTCTGGCTCTTTTAACACTGATGGGGGAGTTAGGCTTGGTAGATGTTTGGCGCAGCTTACATCGCAAGGAGAGAGATTTTACCTTTTTCTCACAGGTTCACTGTACCCACTCAAGGTTGGATATGTTCCTAATGTCGGGAGCAGACTCCTTTAGAGCCACTGAATGTAATATAGAAGTAATCACCATCTCAGACCATGCTCCAGTATGTTTGAAATTAAAGATGAGCCCAAATAACTATTTTAAATATTGGAGAGCCAACGTATCTATATTAAATAAAGAAATAGTTAAACAAGAGTTACAAAAAAGCATTATTGACTATCTTGAATTTAATGATAAGGATGGGGTGTCTCCAACAGTGTTATGGGAGGGAGCCAAATGTGTCCTAAGGGGCAATATTATTGCAATTTGTTCTAGATTAAAAAAAGAGAGAATTGCAGAACAATTAGAATTAAAGCTGCAAGCAGCGATGGTAGGGCCCTCGCACTCGGGCTCACCGCCGATCGGTGGCGAATGGTGGGCACTATGCTATTAACACAGTAAATGTAGGAGGAATATGTCAAAGTCATTGATATGTGCCAATCTTCCTGCTGCCAGCTGGTGGCGCTATGCCTATAACTGAATATTGGCATGCAGATGTGTTCAGGCCAGTGCTTTTATGAAACATATGAAGTTTGGTGAAGCTTGAACATGGCATGCTTGAGTGTAAGTCATGACATATCCTGCTGCCAACAGGTGGCGCTATTACAAAATATTGGCTTTTAGATGTCTTCAGGCCAGGACTATTGGCAAACATGTCAAGTTTGGTGCAAATTGTTCATTGCATGCTTAAGTTAGTGTAAAACAAGTAATTTGCTGTTGCCAGCTGGTGGCGCTATGACTATAACTAAATACTGGCATGTAAATGTATTCAGGCCAGGACTCTTATCAAACATATTAAGTTTGGGGCTGGTTGGACATTGCATGCCTGAGTTACAGTAACTTCCTGTTTCAATGCATTAAGAGTATGCTTTAGCACTTAGCTAAATGTTGCTAACATGTTTCTAGCTTGTTGCTACCCTATTTAACACTTGTTGATATTTTTAAAATGTTGCTTGGCATCCACAACAGTATTAAACATGTGACTTCCTGTTGCCAGCAGGTGGCACTATCACTATAACTGAATATGGGCATGGGCTTGTGTTCAGACCAGGACTCTTATCAAACATATTAAGCTTGGGTCAGATTGGACATTGTATGCATGAGTTACACTTATTTTACTTTGTATTAATATCATGCTTTAGCTCTCAGCTAAGTGTTGCTAGCATGTTTTAACATGATTCTAGCATGATGCTAGCCTATTTAAAACTTGCTGACGCTTTTTATTATGTTGCTAGGAGTCCGTAACACCATTAAACGTCACTTCCTGTTGTCAGCAGGTGGCGCTGTGACTATAACTGAATATGGGCATGTATATATCTTCAGGCCAGGACTCTTATCAAACGTGAAGTTTGGGGCTGATTGGACATTGCATGTCTGAGTTACAGTAACTTCCTGTTTTATGTTTTTAACAACATGCTTTAGCACTAAGTAAGTGTTGCTAGCATGTTTGAGTACGTTTTAAACTAGTTTAGCACTCAATGGCTTTTTTAGTGTGTTGCTAATAGTGTGTCACAGTGTTAAACATGTCACTTCCTGTTGACAGTAGGTGGCGCTATAACTATAACTGAATATTGGCATGTAGATATCTTCAGGCCAGGACTGTTATCAAACATGTGAAGTTTGGGGCTGATTGGACATTGCATGCCTGAGTTAGAGTAACTTCCTGTTTCATTGCATTAAGAGTATGCTTTAGCACTTAGCTAAATGTTGCTAACATGTTTCTAGCATGTTGCTACCCTATTTAACACTTGTTGATATTTTTAAAATGTTGCTTGGCATCCACAACAGTATTAAACATGTGACTTCCTGTTGCCAGCAGGTGGCACTATCACTATAACTGAATATGGGTATGGGCTTGTGTTCAGACCAGGACTCTTATCAAACATATTAAGCTTGGGTCAGATTGGACATTGTATGCATGAGTTACACTTATTTTACTTTGTATTAATATCATGCTTTAGCTCTCAGCTAAGTGTTGCTAGCATGTTTTAACATGATTCTAGCGTGATGCTAGCCTATTTAAAACTTGCTGACGCTTTTTATTATGTTGCTAGGAGTCCGTAACACCATTAAACGTCACTTCCTGTTGTCAGCAGGTGGCGCTGTGACTATAACTGAATATGGGCATGTATATATCTTCAGGCCAGGACTCTTATCAAACGTGAAGTTTGGGGCTGATTGGACATTGCATGTCTGAGTTACAGTAACTTCCTGTTTTATGTCTTTAACAACATGCTTTAGCACTAAGTAAGTGTTGCTAGCATGTTTGAGTACGTTTTAAACTAGTTTAGCACTCAATGGCTTTTTTAGTGTGTTGCTAATAGTGTGTCACAGTGTTAAACATGTCACTTCCTGTTGACAGTAGGTGGCGCTATAACTACAACTGAATATTGGCATGTAGATATCTTCAGGCCAGGACTGTTATCAAACATGTGAAGTTTGGGGCTGATTGGACATTGCATGCCTGAGTTAGAGTAACTTCCTGTTTCATTGCATTAAGAGTATGCTTTAGCACCTAGCTAAATGTTGCTAACATGTTATAGCATGTTTCTAGCATGTTGCTACCCTGTTTAACAGTTGTTGAATTTTTTTAAAATGTTGCTAGGCATCCACAACAGTATTAAACATGTGGCTTCCTGTTACCAGCTGGTGGCGCTATGACTTTAACTGAATACGGGCATTGGCGTGTGTTTAGGCCAGGATTCTTATCAAACATGTTAAGTTTGGGGCTGATTGGACATTGTATGCCTGAGTTAGAGTAACTTCCTGTTTCATTGTATTATTAGCATGCTTTAGCATATTAGCTAAGTGTTGCTAGCATGCTTTATTATTTTTGTAGCATGTTGAATATTAAGTTTGGGTCAGATTCAACATTATATACATGAGTTACAGCAATTTCCTTTTGTATTTGTATTAATAGCATGCTTTAGCTCTTAGCTAAGTGTTGCTAGCATGTTTTAGCATGTTTGTAGCATGTTGCTAGCCTATTTAAGACTTATGTTAACGCTTTTCAATATGTTTCTAGGAGTCCGTAACAGTGTTAAACATGTCATTTCCTGTTGTCAGCAGGTGGCGCTATGACTATAACTGAATATGGGCACTGACGTGTGTTCAGGACCGGACTGTCATCAAACATGTGAAGTTTGAGGCAGATCGGACATCGTATGCCTGAGTTATAGCAACTTCCTTTTTCATGGCGAAACATCAAAGTTTGTCCGGCCGCCACGGACACGCCCTTCGACGAAAACTCTAAAGCTTCGCAATTTAACATCGCAAAGGCCTTATGATGACACTCAGCAAATTTGAAGATGATCGGATAAAAACTGTAGGAGGAGTTCGTTAAAGTATGAGGCCTGAAAATGGCAAAAACTGCACAAAAATCGTACAGGAAATTCAATATAACGGACTTCCTGTTGGGTTTCGGATGTTGCACCAGGAGACTTTTTTGTAGGTATTGGTGTGTTACATATGTGTACCGAGTTTCGTACATGTACATGAAACGTAGCTCGAGGGGCACTCCGTTGAAATTTTATAGGTGGCGCTATCGAGCCATTTTGCCACACCCACTTTTGAAAACCATATCAGATGTAAATTTTCGCCAGGTCTGATGCGTGTGCAAAGTTTCGTGAGTTTTCGGGCATGTTTAGGCCCTCAAAAAGACTTTTCACTTTGGAGAAGAAGAAGAAGAAGAAGAAGAAGAATAATTAAAGCTGCAAGCAGCGATGAACGGGCCCTCGCACCCGGGCTCACCGCCGACCGGTGGCTTTAGGAACACAGCAAATGGTGGGTAGTATGCTTTTAATACAGTAAAAATATGAGAAATATGTCAAAGTCACTTAAATGTGCCAAATTTCCTGCTGCCAGCTGGTGGCGCTATGCCTATAACTGATTATTGGCATGTAGATGTGTTCAGGCCACCACTTTCATCAAACATATGAAGTTTGGTGCAGATTGACCTTGGTATGTTTGAGTTAGTGAAAGATATGATATATCCTGCTGCCAACAGGTGGCGCTATGATAATATCTGAATATTGGCCTTTAGGTGTCTTCAGGCCAGGTCTCTTACCAAACCTGTGAAGTTTGAGGCAGATCGAACATTTTATGGCTGAGTTATAACAACTTCTATGTCCATGGCGAAACATCAAACTTTGTCACGCCGCCACAGACACGCCCTTTAACGAAAACTCAAGATCTTCGCAATTTAACATCTCTAAGGCCTCTAGATCAGACTGACCAAATATAATGTTGATATCATTAAATCTCTAGGAGGAGTTTGATACAAGTCATTTCCTGTTGCCAACAGGTGGCGCTGTGATTATAATAGAACATTGGCCTTCAGATGTGTTCAGGCCAGGACTCTTATCGAATATGTGAAGTTTGAGGCAAATCGGACATTTTATGGCTGAGTTATAACAAGTTTTATATCAATGGCGAGACCTCGAAATTTGTCAGGCCGCCACGGACACGCCCTTTACCGAAAACTCAAGATCTTCACAATTTAACATCACTAAGGCCTTTATATTAGACTGACCGATTTTGGTGTTGATCTGTATAAATCTCTAGGAGGAGTTGGTTGTAGAGTACAGCATGACACTTCCTGTTGCCAGCAGGTGGCGCTATGACTATAACTGAATATGGATATGTAGATGTCATCAGGTCAGGAGTGTTATCACACATGTGAAGTTTGGGACAGATCAGACATTTTATGCCTAAGTTATAGCAACTTACTTTTTCATGGCGAAACATCGAAATTTGCGAGGCCGCCACGGACACGCCCTCCGATGAAAACTCTAGATCTTCACAATTTAACGTCACAAAGGGCTTTAGATTAGACTCACCAAATTTGCTGTTGATCGGAGTAAATCTCTAGGAGGAGTTCGTTCAAGTACGACGCCTGAAAATGGCAAAAATGACACAAATTTTGCTAAGAAAATTAATAATAACCGACTTCCTGTTGGGTTTCGGATTTTGTCCCAGGAGGCTTTTTTGTAGGTATTGGTGAGTTACATGTGTGTACCGATTTTCATGCATGTACGTGAATCATAGCTGAAAGCGCACACCGCGGAACGTGTAAAGGTGGCGCTATCGAGCCGTTTTGCCACACCCATCTCTGAAACCCATATCAGACATCCATTTTCGCCAGGTTTGATGTGTGTGCAAAGTTTCATGAGTTTTCGGGTATGTTTAGGCCCTCAAAAATGCGATTCATTCCGGAGAAGAAGAATAATAATAATTAAAGCTGCAAGCAGCGATGAACGGGCCCTCGCACACGGGCTCACCGCCGACCGGTGGCTTTAGGAACACAGCAAACGGTGGGCAGTATGCTTTTAATACAGTAAATGTAGGAAAAATAGATCAAAGTCACTTAAATGTGCCAAATTACCTGCTGCCAGCTGGTGGCGCTATGCATATAACTGATTATTGGCATGTAGATGTGTTCAGGCCACCACTTTCATCAATCATATGAAGTTTGGTGCAGATTGACCTTGGTATGTTTGAGTTAGTGAAAGATATGATATATCCTGCTGCCAACAGGTGGCACTATGATAATATCTGAATATTGGCCTTTAGGTGTCTTCAGGCCAGGACTCTTACCAAACCAGTGAAGTTTGAGGCAGATCGGACATTTTATGGCTGAGTTATAACAACTTATATGTCTATGGCGAAACATCAAACTTTGTCATGCCGCCACAGACACGCCCTTTAACGAAAACTCAAGATCTTCACAATTTAACATCTCTAAGGCCTCTAGATCAGAATGGCCAAATATAATGTTGACATCATTAAATCTCTAGGAGGAGTTTGATACAAGTCATTTCCTGTTGCCAACAGGTGGCGCTGTGATTATAATAGAATATTGGCCTTCAGATGTGTTCAGGCCAGGACTCTTATCGAATATGTGAAGTTTGAGGCAAATCGGACATTTTATGGCTGAGTTATAACAAGTTTTATATCCATGGCGAGACCTCGAAATTTGTCAGGCCGCCACGGACACGCCCTTTACCGAAAACTCAAGATCTTCACAATTTAACATCGCTACGGCCTTTATATTAGACTGACCGATTTTGGTGTTGATCTGAATAAATCTCTAGGAGGAGTTGGTTGTAGAGTACAGCATGACACTTCCTGTTGCCTGCAGGTGGCGCTATGACTATAACTGAATATGGGCATCTAGATGTCTTCAGGTCAGGAGTGTTATCACACATGTGAAGTTTGGGACAGATAGGACATTGTATGCCTGAGTTATAGCAACTTCCTTTTTCATGGCGAAACATCGAAATTTGCGAGGCCGCCACGGACACGCCCTCCGATGAAAACTCTAGATCTTCACAATTTAACGTCACAAAGGGCTTTAGACTAGACTCTGCAAATTTGGCGTTGATCCGAATAAATCTGTAGGAGGAGTTCGTTCAAGTACGACACCTGAAAAAGGCAAAAATGACACAAATTTTGCTGAGAATTTTAATATTAACCGACTTCCTGTTGGGTTCCGGATTTTGTTCCAAGAGGCTTTTTTGTAGGTATTGGTGAGTTACATGTGTGTACCGATTTCGGTGCATGTACGTGAATCACAGCTGAAAGCGCACACCGCTGAACGTCTAAAGGTGGCGCTGTCGAGCCATTTTGCCACACCCACTTCTGAAACCCAAATCAGACGTAAATTTTCGCCAGGTTTGATGTGTGTGCAAAGTTTTGTGAGTTTTCGGGAATGTTTAGGTCCTCTAAAATGCGATTCACTTTGGAGAAGAAGAAGAATAATAATAATAATAATAATAATAAACGGAGCAGATTCAATAGGGTCCTCACACCATCGGTGCTCGGGCCCTAATAATTAAAGCTGCAAGCAGCGATGAACGGGCCCTCGCACCCGGGCTCACCGCCGACCGGTGGCTTTAGGAAAACAGCAAACGGTGGGCAGTATGCTTTTAATACAGTAAATGTAGGAAAAATAGATCAAAGTCACTTAAATGTGCCAAACTTCCTGCTGCCAGCTGGTGGCGCTATGCCTATAACTGATTATTGGCATGTAGATGTGTTCAGGCCAGCACTTTCATCAAACATATGAAGTTTGGTGCAGATTGACCTTGGTATATTTGAGTTAGTGCAAGATATGAAATATCCTACTGCCAATGGGTGGCGCTATAATAATATCTGTATATTGGCCTTTAGATGTCTTCAGGCCAGGACTTTTACCAAACATGTGAAGTTTGAGGCAGATCGGACATTTTATGGCTGAGTTATAACAACTTCTATGTCCATGGCGAAACATCAAACTTTGTCACGCCGCCACGGACAAGCCCTTTAACGAAAACTCAAGATCTTCGCAATTTAACATCTCTAAGGCCTCTAGATCAGACTGACCAAATATAATGTTGATATCATTAAATCTCTAGGAGGAGTTTGATACAAGTCATTTCCTGTTGCCAACAGGTGGCGCTGTGATTATAATAGAATATTGGCCTTCAGATGTGTCCAGGCCAGGACTCTTATCGAATATGTGAAGTTTGAGGCAAATCGGACATTTTATGGCTGAGTTATAACAAGTTTTATATCCATGGCGAGACCTCAAAATTTGTCAGGCCGCCACGGACACGCCCTTTACCGAAAACTCAAGATCTTCACAATTTAACATCACTAAGGCCTTTATATTAGACTGACCGATTTTGGTGTTGATCTGTATAAATCTCTAGGAGGAGTTGGTTGTAGAGTACAGCATGACACTTCCTGTTGCCAGCAGGTGGCGCTATGACTATAACTGAATATGGATATGTAGATGTCATCAGGTCAGGAGTGTTATCACACATGTGAAGTTTGGGACAGATCGGACATTTTATGTCTCAGTTATAGCAACTTCCTTTTTCATGGCGAAACATCGAAATTTGCGAGGCCGCCACGGACACGCCCTCCGATGAAAACTCTAGATCTTCACAATTTAATGTCACAAAGGGCTTTAGATTAGACTCACCAAATTTGCTGTTGATCGGAGTAAATCTCTAGGAGGAGTTCGTTCAAGTACGACGCCTGAAAATGGCAAAAATGACACAAATTTTGCTAAGAAAATTAATAATAACCGACTTCCTGTTGGGTTTCGGATTTTGTCCCAGGAGGCTTTTTTGTAGGTATTGGTGAGTTACATGTGTGTACCGATTTTCATGCATGTACGTGAATCATAGCTGAAAGCGCACACCGCGGAACGTGTAAAGGTGGCGCTATCGAGCCGTTTTGCCACACCCATCTCTGAAACCCATATCAGACATCCATTTTCGCCAGGTTTGATGTGTGTGCAAAGTTTCATGAGTTTTCGGGTATGTTTAGGCCCTCAAAAATGCGATTCATTCCGGAGAAGAAGAATAATAATAATAATTAAAGCTGCAAGCAGCGATGAACGGGCCCTCGCACACGGGCTCACCGCCGACCGGTGGCTTTAGGAACACAGCAAATGGTGGGTAGTATGCTTTTAATACAGTAAAAATAGGAGAAATATGTCAAAGTCACTTAAATGTGCCAAATTTCCTGCTGCCAGCTGGTGACGCTATGCCTATAACTGATTATTGGCATGTAGATGTGTTCAGGCCACCACTTTCATCAAACATATGAAGTTTGGTGCAGATTGACCTTGGTATGTTTGAGTTAGTGAAAGATATGATATATCCTGCTGCCAACAGGTGGCGCTATGATAATATCTGAATATTGGCCTTTAGGTGTCTTCAGGCCAGGACTCTTACCAAACCTGTGAAGTTTGAGGCAGATCGGACATTTTATGGCTGAGTTATAACAACTTCTATGTCCATGGCGAAACATCAAACTTTGTCACGCCGCCACGGACACGCCCTTTAACGAAAACTCAAGATCTTCGCAATTTAACATCTCTAAGGCCTCTAGATCAGACTGACCAAATATAATGTTGATATCATTAAATCTCTAAGAGGAGTTTGATACAAGTCATTTCCTGTTGCCAACAGGTGGCGCTGTGATTATAATAGAATATTGGCCTTCAGATGTGTTCAGGCCAGGACTCTTATCGAATATGTGAAGTTTGAGGCAAATCGGACATTTTATGGCTGAGTTATAACAAGTTTTATATCCATGGCGAGACCTCGAAATTTGTCAGGCCGCCACGGACACGCCCTTTACCGAAAACTCAAGATCTTCACAATTTAACATCACTAAGGCCTTTATATTAGACTGACCGATTTTGGTGTTGATCTGTATAAATCTCTAGGAGGAGTTTGTTGTAGAGTACAGCATGACACTTCCTGTTGCCAGCAGGTGGCGCTATGACTATAACGGAATATGGATATGTAGATGTCATCAGGTCAGGAGTGTTATCACACATGTGAAGTTTGGGACAGATCGGACATTTTATGCCTAAGTTATAGCAACTTCCTTTTTCATGGCGAAACATCGAAATTTGCGAGGCCGTCACGGACACGCCCTTCGATGAAAACTCTAGATCTTCACAATTTAACGTCACAAAGGGCTTTAGATTAGACTCACCAAATTTGCTGTTGATCGGAGTAAATCTCTAGGAGGAGTTCGTTCAAGTACCACGCCTGAAAATGGCAAAAATGACACAAATTTTGCTAAGAAAATTAATAATAACCGACTTCCTGTTGGGTTTCGGATTTTGTCCCAGGAGGCTTTTTTGTAGGTATTGGTGAGCTACATGTGTGTACCGATTTTCATGCATGTACGAGAATCATAGCTGAAAGCGCACACTGCGGAACGTGTAAAGGTGGCGCTATCGAGCCGTTTTGCCACACCCATCTCTGAAACCCATATCAGACATCCATTTTCGCCAGGTTTGATGTGTGTGCAAAGTTTCATGAGTTTTCGGGTATGTTTAGGCCCTCAAAAATGCGATTCATTCCGGAGAAGAAGAATAATAATAATAATAATAAACGAAGCAGATCCAATAGGGTCCTCACACCATCGGTGCTCGGGCCCTAATAATAAACGAAGCAGATCCAATAGGGTCCTCACACCATCGGTGCTCGGGCCCTAATAATAAACGAAGCAGATCCAATAGGGTCCTCACACCATCGGTGCTCGGGCCCTAATTAAAGCTGCGAGCAGCGATGAACGGGCCCTCGCACCCGGGCTCACCGCCGACCGGTGGCTTCAGGAAAACAGCAAACGGTGGGCAGTATGCTTTTAATACAGTAATTATAGAAAAAAATATGTCATAAGTCATTTAAATGTGCCAAACTTGCCGCTGCCAGCTGGTGGCGCTATGCCTATAACTGATTATTGGCATGTAGATGTGTTCAGGCCAGCACTATTATCAAACATATGAAGTTTGGTGCAGATTGACCTTGGTATGTTTGAGTTAGTGAAATATATGAGATATCCTGCTGCCAACAGGTGGGGCTATGATAATATCTGAATATTGGTCTTTAGGTGTCTTCAGGCCAGGACTCTTACCAAACCTGTGAATTTTGTGGCAGATCAGACATTTTCAGGCTAAGTTATAACCACTTCTATGTCTATGCAGAAACATCAAACTTTGTCAGGCCACCACGGACATGCCCTTTAATGAAAACTCAAGATCTTCACAATTTAACATCTCTAAGGCCTCAAGATCAGACTGACCAAATATAATGTTGATTTAATTAAATGCAATCAATGCAAGGACTTCAGATAGATGCCAACTGTGAACCAGTATGCTACAAATTATCTATTTTCTGATGATGATAAGAACATGTAATTCATGATGATAGCAAAATGTTATTATTGCTTCCTTTACATCCACCACTTCTGCTTAAATGTCATTGTTACCTATCTGAACAATTTTTGTATAATATATTTTTGTATAAAATCAATTTTTGTCATAACTAAGAATCAATAAGGAAGACGGTGCCCAGTTGGCACATGCATTCACAGTAACCCTCTGCTAGTTTGGATTTTAAGTTTACAGAATTGAAAGGGTTAGACTTTAAAATCAACACACAGACACATACACACAAAATATAAAATGTTGCCATTCAGTTTTATTTGTTAGCATTAACTATATTAGTTAACATGACCAATAAATAAATAGCATTTATTAATGTTAATTAATATTAAGCTAAAATAGTATTCATATATAATTTATGTACTGTGAATTAACATGAACATGAACACAGTTCATGTGGGTGTACAGCAATACACAATAAAGTGCTCTATAAACGCTTCATTCTTTCAAAATATCTTTAAAAACAAGTTGAGTATTGAAAGGGGTGATATATATATATATATATATATATATATATATATATATATATATATATATATATATATATATAACTCATCTTAAAATTTTATAATTTTCAGATGTTTTGAACAGATAACAGCAAAGCTTGTTTTGTTGTCCAAGTTTGTCTTGAAATTGTTAATTTAAATTTTATATTCAATAAATAACACTATGAAAATAAATGTCTATCAATGAAGATAAATCGCTAATGCTAAAAGTTTAATTTTTCTTAATCTTTTGCTATGTGACTGAATAGGACAAGTTCATGGTATAGTTCAGTAAAAAAAAACAAAAAAAAAAAAACAACAACTGCAAAATACAAACAATGAAAGACTTAGTGACCCTTTATATTTTCTCAAAATATCAGACTCTCAAAGATCAGACGTATTTATTTCGATTACACTATATATATATGTGTGCATTTCTCAAAGATGGTCTATAAGCAAGATAGCATGTTTCACTTTCTACCCCTCTCTCCCTCTCTGCCTCTCACCCCTCCCCCCTGCAATAATGAGCTTCTCTGTGCCTGACTGAACGCACACACATACTGTAGAGACATTCACCAGAGTGACAGCAGGTTTCTGAGTTCTTTTTTAAATTTTCTTTAATTCATAGAAGCTTGTATACATTTTTTATTTGCAGCACTTGCTCAGAATGATTAGATCTCTGTGTGAAAAAAGTTTTAAAGAGTTTGGATGCTGCACTTTAAAGATATAAAAATATTTTTTACTATATCTTTAAAAAATCACCACGTCAACACCGTTCAAGATATCCCAAAACCGCTCGCAATTTAACATCTTCAGAATCTTCTCTTCATGTTAAAAAAGTTTGGTGTGAATACCTTATTTTTCTTAGAAGGAGTGTGAATTTGTTTACAGCCTGATTTTTCCAAAAATCCACATTCAAATCAAAATAGCCGGCTTCCTGTTGGTCTTAGCTAATGAGTTTGATTTAGAAAGTTGTCCAGATTGATGAGAACAATATATGTACAGAGTTTGGTGACTGTAGGAAAAACTAACCCCCCAACTTTTGTCAAAAGATGGCGCTATAGAGTGCCTGCTCCACGCCCATTTATGACCTTTTGCCAGTGTCTAACTATCATTAATATTGACGTGTGTGTTGAGTTTCATGAAATTCTAAGCATGTTAACTGCCTCGAAAAGACAGGAATCTAATTTTAAAGTTTGACGCGTTGCCATGGCAACAGTATTTGATTTATCATCGACCCCTTTACATATTCTCATCGGCCGTGTTTTGACATTATTTTGATGAAGTTTGAAGAAAATCAAGTAAAATTAAGAGGCTGATTTCAAAGGATTTTGAAAATGACACGCTTCCTGCTGCCAGTTGGTGGCGCTATAACTTTGACTCATAATAGTCACATTTATGGAATCGGCATCATACAACAAACAAACTGGTGAAGTTTCATAAGAATCAAGCAATGTGTGCAACAGTAATTAGACACTTCCTGTTTCTCATTTCTCGCCATAACTTTGTCGCCTTGCCACGGCCAAACCGTTCGAGATATCAAAAATCCCCTCGCAATTTAGCGTCCCCAATGTCTTGAGATCATGCTGACCGAGTTTGGTGACAATCCTATGGAAACCCTGGGAGGAGTACGTTAAATTCCAGAGCATGCGCTTTTTAAACAGCCCTAAATATCTCACTTCCTGTTGCGTTCAGCCCATGACATAGAGTACAAAAGTTGTTTGGCTCAGTGAGATCTATATGTGTACCGAGTTTCATATCAATACGTGCAAGTATGTGTGCGCAGTACATCAAGTTTTCAAACTGTGTTCCAGGGGGCGCTGTAGAGGCCCTGAACCACGCCCGGGTCCCAGCCTCTGTGGCGTCCGGACGACGGCAGATTCCGACATGTGTGCAAATTTTCAAGAGTTTTTGAGTATGTTAAGGCCCCCAAAAGTGCCCCAACGGTTGAAAAAAAAAAAAAAAAAAAAAATAAGAACCCTTAGAAGAACAATAGGGCCTTCGCCCTTTTGGGCTCGGGCCCTAATTAAAGCTGCGAGCAGCGATGAACGGGCCCTCGCACCCGGGCTCACCGCCGACCGGTGGCTTCAGGAAAACAGCAATCGGTGGGCAGTATGCTTTTAATACAGTAAATATAGAAAAAATATGTCATAAGTCATTTAAATGTGCCAAAATTGCTGCTGCCAGCTGGTGGCGTTATGCCTATAACTGATTATTGACATGTAGATGTGTTCAGGCCAGCACTATTATCAAACATATGAAGTTTGGTGCAGATTGACCTTGGTGTGTTTGAGTTAGTGAAATATATGAGATATCCTGCTGCCAACAGGTGGCGCTATGATAATATCTGAATATTGGTCTTTAGGTGTCTTCAGGCCAGGACTCTTACCAAACCTGTGAATTCTGTGGCAGATCAGACATTTTCAGGCTAAGTTATAACCACTTCTATGTCTATGCAGAAACATCAAACTTTGTCAGGCCACCACGGACATGCCCTTTAATGAAAACTCAAGATCTTCACAATTTAACATCTCTAAGGCCTCAAGATCAGACTGACCAAATATAATGTTGATTTAATTAAATGCAATCAATGCAAGGACTTCAGATAGATGCCAACTGTGAACCAGTATGCTACAAATAAGAACATGTAATTCATGATGATAGCAAAATGTTATTATTGCTTCCTTTATATCCACCACTTCTGCTTAAATGTCATTGTTACCTATCTGTACAATTTTTGTATAATATATTTTTGTATAAAATCAATTGTTGTCATAACTAAGAATCAATAAGGAAGACGGTGCCCAGTTGGCACATGCATTCACAGTAACCATCTGCTAGTTTGGATTTTAAGTTTACAGAATTGAAAGGGTTACACTTTAAAATCAACACACAGACACATACACACAAAATATAAAATGTTGCCATCCAGTTTCATTTGTTAAAATTAACTATATCAGTTAACATGACCAATAAATAAATAGCATTTATTAATGTTAATTAATATTAAGCTAAAAAAAGTATTCATATAAAGTTTATGTACTGTGAATTAACATGAACATGAACACAGTTCATGTGGGTGTACAGCAATACACAATAAAGTGCTCTATAAACGCTTCATTCTTTCAAAATATCTTTAAAAATCAAGTTGAGTATTTTAACGGGGTGATACATATATATAACTGATCTTAAAATTATGGTTTTCAGATGTTTTGAAGAGATAACAGTAACGTTTGTTTTGTTGTCAAAGTTTGTCTTAATTTTTTATTATTATGATTTTATATTCAATAAATAACACTATGTAAATATTGTCTATCAATGAAGATAAATTGATCATGCTAAAAAGTTGTATTTTTTAAAATCTTTTGCTATGTGACTGAATAGGACAAGTTCATGGTACAGTTAAGTAAAAAATAAATAAAAAACAACAACTGCAAAAAATGAACAATGAAAGACTTAGTGACCCTTTATATTTTCTCAAAATATCAGACTCTCAAAGATCAGACATATTTATGTAATTACACTACATACAGTATGTGCATTTTGTTCAAAGATGGTCTGTAGGATGGCTCTCTACTCTGTCACCCTCTCTGCCTCTCACCCCTCCCCCCTGCAATAATGAGCTTCTCTGTGCCTGACTGAACGCACACACATACTGTAGAGACATTCACCAGAGTGACAGCAGGTTTCTGAGTTCTTTTTTAAATTTTCTTTAATTCATAGAAGCTTGTATACATTTTTTATTTCCAGCAATTGCTCAGAATGATTAGATCTCTGTGTGAAAAAAGTTTTAAAGAGTTTGGATGCTGCACTTTAAAGATATAAAAATATTTTTTACTATATCTTTAAAAAATCACCACGTCCACACCGTTCAAGATATCCAAAATCCGGTCGCAATTTAACATCTTCAGAATATTCTCTTCATGTTAAAAAAGTTTGGTGTGAACAGCTGGTTGTTCTTAGAAGTAGTGTGCATTTGTTTACAGCCTGATTTTTCCAAAAATCCACATTCAAATCAAAATAGCCGGCTTCCTGTTGGTCTCAGCTAATGAGTTTGATTTAGAAAGTTGTCCAAATTGATGAGATTAATATATGTACAGAGTTTAGTGACTGTAGAAAAAAAAAAAACCCCAACTTTTGTCAAAAGATGGCGCTATAGAGTGCCTGCTCCACGCCCATTTATGACCTTTTGCCAGTGTCTAACTATCATAAATATTGATGTGTGTGTTGAGTTTCATGAAATTCTAAGCATGTTAACTGCCTCGAAAAGACAGAAATCTAATTTTAAAGTTTGACATGTTGCCATGGCAACAGCATTCGATTTATCATCGACCCCTTTACATATTCTTATCGGCCGTGTTTTGACATGATTTTGATGAAGTTTAAAGAAAATCGAGTAAAATTAAGAGGCTGATATCAAAGCATTTTGAAAATGACACACTTCCTGCTGCCAGTTGGTGGCGCTATAACTTTGACTCATAATAGTCGCATTTATGGAATCGGCATCATACAACGAACAAACTGGTGAAGTTTCATCAGAATCAGGCAATGTGTGCAACAGTTATTAGACACTTCCTGTTTCTCATTTCTCGCCATAACTTTGTCGCCTTGCCACGGCCAAACCGTTCGAGATATCAAAAATCTCCTCGCAATTTAGCGTCCCCAATGTCTTGAGATCATGCTGACCGAGTTTGGTGACAATCCCATGGAATTCCTGGGAGGAGTATGTTAAATTCCAGAGCATGCGCTTTTTAAACAGCCCTAAATATCTCACTTCCTGTTGCGTGGAGCCCATGACATAGAGTACAAAAGTTGTTTGGCTCAGTGAGATCTATATGTGTACCGAGTTTCATATCAATACATGCAAGTATGTGTGCGCAGTACATCAAGTTTTCAAACTGTGTTCCAGGGGGCGCTGTAGAGGCCCTGAACCACGCCCGGGTCCCAGCCTCTTTGGCGTCCTGATGGCCGCAGATTCCGACGTGTGTGCAAATTTTCAAGAGTTTTTGAGTATGTTAAGGCCCCCAAAAGTGCCCGGAAGGTTGAAAAAAAGAAAAAAAAAAAAAAAAAAAAAAATAATAACCCTTAGAAGAACAATAGGGCCTTCGCCCTTTTGGGCTCGGGCCCTAATTAGAAAACAAAATCAGTGCATTGGAAAGAGAATTTCAGACGACTCGGAAGGATGACTTACTGGACAAACTAAAAGAGACTAGACAACAACTGAACAACTTGTTAACCTACAAAGCAGAGGGGCAGCTGAGATTCACAAACCAAAAATATTATGAATTTGGAAATAGGGCTAGTCGCCTGTTAGCATTTCAGCTGCGTAAATCGCAATCAAACAGAGTGGTGCATAAAATAAAATGCCCAAAATCTGGGGATATGATACAGCAGCCGAAGGATATTACAAAGGCATTTGCCAGCTACTACCAGGAGTTATATAGGGAAGAGGACTGCCCAAATAAGATGGAAAAGATTGAAGATCTGCTTAAATCAATTAATCTTAGTAAACTGACCGAGGGGGAAGCTGACCAAATAACAAGCCCAATTACAAAAGAAGCATTATGAAACTTAATAATAACAAATCTCCAGGAGTGGATGGACTCCCTGGAGAATATTACACAGGGTTTTAGAAAGAGAGCTGACTCCAATTCTGCATAAGGTCTACAATTATGCGCTCTCTGAAGGTGTTCCCCCCCGGTCATGGTCTGAAGCCATTATTAGTGTCATCCATAAAGAGGGCAAAGACCCAACACTCTGTACCTCTTATCGTCCCATCAGCCTTCTACGTGTTGATCTGAAAATACTTACGGCCATCATTGCAAACAGAATTCAAAACCACATAAGAAAACTTGTAAAACCTGACCAGACTGGTTTCATTGCACACAGACAAGGAACAGATAATGTCAGAAGAGCCTTAAATCTCCAAATAATAGTGCAAAAAAGGAACACCCCATCAATGCTTCTCAGCTAAAATCCGATTTTTCAGGACACCACTAAAGTCTTTCCGCTCTGGGAGTTGGGGCAGCGATAAGTGCTGGAGAAACTGTGGACTTGTGGGTGATCAAACGCACATATTTTGGGACTGTCCCATTGTTCAACACTTTTGGATTGAAGTTAGGGGCCTTGTAGAAAAGCTCCTTAAAGTGAATCTTTCCTGGGACCCTTTAACCTTTTTACTGGACAAATTCCCGGATTATCTGTCCCATGATCAGAAAACGTTGCTACATCTCTTACTAATGGCTGCAAGAAAAATGATAACAACTTATTGGTTGAAACCTGAACCACCCACGGTCTCACAGTGGATACAAAAAATCAGACAGTTATATTCAATGGAACAGTTGACAGCACAACTACAGCTGAAGACTCACATCTTTGAAAGAAGATGGGGACCAGTTCAAAGCCTTGTTGGATAGGCCATTTATGTCTCTTTTATGTTTGTATTTTTGATTGAAGTTTGTCTATTTATTTTTATTTATTCCTCAGATCTTTATTGTAACCATATATATCTTTATTTGTGAGCTCGGGCCCGATCTCAGGACTGTTGTTATTGTTTGTATTTATGTTGACTGTTGTCAATAAAAGTTCAAAAAAAGAATATAGACATGAATACAAATGTAAAGTTTGGTGCGTGTAAGTGCTACTAAAGTGGAGATTTATGGCTCAGTGTAGGAGAAAAAACTCATTTTGAGAAAACGGCCTTTAAAAATATGGATTGTAATTGAAATGTATTGACACAAATAGATAAAGTGCTATAAAAGAAACACTTAACAGTGTCTTTTGGATGTTTTCTTTCCACTAGTCTGACAAAACACCAATAGCCCAAAATCTGAAACTGGACAAGTGCGTGAAAAAAAGTGTTTTTGCCTGCAGTGTATCCCCTTAACGTCACAGTATCAAAACTGTGGAGGGATTTAAGGAAAAATTACATGTTGACTTCTAAATGCATTAGCTTTTAAATACTCCAAAGGAATATGAATAGAAGTGTACCAGGTGCTCTTGGTGTCACGCCTGGAAAAGCTTCATACTCGAGTGGGTTAAGCTCATCTGAGTTTGATGTGTCAATGGAAACACGGCCTCGTTGGGGTCCCCAGGGGAGGTAGGATGGGAGTGACATGATGTACACAAGATGTCTTGACGTTTGCCTGGAGGACAGATCATATTAATGTTAGACTTTAAAGTATAGGGAATTTACATTTGGTACATATCTGAAGATTCGTGGCAGCTGCAGAAAAAAGTACAGATAGTATGTGTGTGCATGCATGCACATGTGTGTTGAATGAACAAGGCTTTATCTATTTCTTTCTGTCTCCCCGCATGGGAAGATATGATGCAATATGGTGTTAGACTATTTTAGGAAAGGCAAACTCTCAGTGAAACTGTGAGAATCATAAAGCACTGATGAAATATCATTCTCAACTGCGCAATGCAGTACCTTCCTGTCACAGACCCATCACTAGCACAGTTACCCAGAACGTTGCTCAAAAGTTTGGATTCTGTAAGAATTTTAATGTTTTTGAAAGAAGTCTCTTATGCTCACCAAGGCTGCATTTGTTTAATCAAAAATACAGTAGAAACAGTAATATTGTGAAATATTATTGCTTTCTATATACAGTAAATACATACAATATATTTGATTCCTATGATCAAAGCTGAATTTTCAGCATCATTATTTCAGCCTTAAGTGTCACATGATTCTTCAGAAATAATTTAAATATGCTGATTTGCTGCTCAAAAAACAATTTTGATTATTATCAATGTTGACATCAGTTGCTGCTTCATAATTTTGTGGAAACTTATTTGTGTTTTATTTTAAGGATCAATATAAATATTTATTTGAAAAAGAGATCCTCTGTAACATTTTAAATGCCTTTACTTGAACTTTTAAACAATTTAATGCACCCTTGATGAATTAAATTAATTTCTTAGAAAAAATACTGACCCCCAAACTTTTTTATTCTGTTTATGTAAGATAAATACTGCAAGCCTTGAGAGAATAAAATTCTATACACACTGATGAATAATGAATATATGTGACCCTGGACCAGAAAAGCAGTCTTACGT
This sequence comes from Garra rufa, assembly GCF_049309525.1. Classification (NCBI taxonomy): domain Eukaryota; kingdom Metazoa; phylum Chordata; class Actinopteri; order Cypriniformes; family Cyprinidae; genus Garra; species Garra rufa. The sequence continues at coordinate 7,229,426 of NC_133384.1, read as the reverse complement.
AGCATGGGTATATTTCTAGCAATAGCCAAAAGCACATTGTATAGGTCAAAATAATACATTTTTCTTGTATGCCAAAAATCATTAGAATATTAAGTAAAGATCATGTTCTATGAAGATATTTTGTAAAATTTCTACCATACATATATCGAAACTTAATTTTTGATTAGTAATATGCATTGCTAAGAAGTTCATATGGACAACTTTAAAGGCGTTTTTCTCAGTATTTAGATTTTTCCGCACTCTCAGATTGCAGATTTTTAAATAGTTGTATCTACACTCTTAAAAATAAAGGTGCTTCACGATGCCATAGAAGAACGTTTTTTGTCTAAATCAAGGGTCCCCAAACTTTTTTCTGAGAGGGCCACATAATTTTCTTTTCTTTAATGGGGGGCCGGGTCAGTTTATAAAAGAAAATTCCATGGGCCAGACAGACTACTAGTATTATTATTATTATTTCATTATGATTTTACCTGTATTTATTATACATTTTAATGCAGAATAGTTTATTATTTTTATGCACCACACAGACAAATTCTAATTCCTTTTTAAAAGATATACAGGTGCATCTCAGTAAATTAGAATGTCATGGAAAAGTTCATTTATTTCAGTAATTCAACTCAAATTGTGAAACTTAGTAGTTTAAGTCTTTGGTTCTTTTAATTGTGATGATTTGGCTTACATTTAACAAAAGCCCACCAATTCACTATCTGAACAAATTAGAATATGGTGACATGCCAATCAGATTATCAACTCAAAACACCTGCAAAGGTTTCCTGAGCCGTCAAAATTGCACACAAGGAGGGTAAGCCACAAACATTCATTGCCAAAGAAGCTGGCTGTTCACAGAGTGCTGTATCCAAGCATGTTAACAGAAAGTTGAGTGGAAGGAAAAAGCGCTTCCACAGACTTTTCAACTGGGAATGGGGCCACTGGTTTCTCAGCTGAAAAACTTTGGATAACTGGGAGATGAGTGAAGTGTTGCTATTGCACCTATCCCACAAGCAGTGCTAGTTTCACCTCAAATGCTATTGAGTCATTTTGTCATCGCACTGAATTTTCTAGTTGGCTCGTGCATCACCTGTTCAATCGCAATGACACATTATGTTGAATGTATCATTCTGTTGGTGAATTTAACAAATAATTAGGCTGCCTTAATGTTAATAACTAAGGCAAATTTTAGTTTAAAAGCCAACATTTATCATCAAATACCGACATGATATAAGTAAAACATATATTTAAAATTACATTTTCAAAATATGTCTCTGGCATTGTTCAGAGGGCCGGTCCAAATGTGGGGGCGGGCCGCATTCGGCCCACGGGCCTTAGTTTGGGGACCCCTGGTCTAAATGGTTCCATAAAGAACCTTTAACATCTGAAGAACCTTTCTGTTTCACAAAAGGTTGTTTGTGGCAAAGAAGGTTCTTCAGATTATAAAAAGGTAAGAAAGAGATGGTTCTTTAAATAACCTTTGACTGAATGGTTCTTTATGGAACCAAAGATGGTTCTTCTACGGCATCGCGGTGAAAAACCTTTATTTGTAAAAGAGTTGGTCAAATATTGCTCTATTCTAACAAATCATACATCAATGGAAAGCTTATTTATTCAGATTATGTATAAATCTTAATCTCAAGAAATTGACCCTTATGACTGGTTTCGTGGTCCAGGGTCACATATATACAGCAATCACAACCTGTTTATTCATGGCCACAATTGACTCATTTGTTCTTCTTTTAGTAATTATTTTTGATTGAACTAAAATGAGGGAACAACTTAGGTTGTGCAAGCATGTTCTTAATTTGTGGTTAAAATATACAACATATATCATTTTATTTTAGCAATGTGAGAAAAGGTTGCAGAAAATACTAAACCTACAGAGTACAAACTGAGAGCAAAGCATCAGTAACTAAAATCAAAGCTCAGAAAGTTGTTCAGTTCAGAAAGAGACGTTAAAAGTGTTAAACTTACAGTCTGAGAAGGTAGATGGTCTTCTGAGAAGCTCCAGACAGATGTGCCCACGAAGAGCCCCATTCTGATTAATATAGGCTCAGGACTTCCTCTTCCACCGGAGAAAAACACCTCCATGGAACCAGAGCCTCCAATGTCAAGACGATACCAGGATCAGGTCATTCTGACACACAAATCTGCAATCTTGCTTCTGATTCTTGATGACAACAGCATATTCCAGACCATCACTAACATAGCTACTCTGCTTTACTGGTAAAATGCACTGTAATCTTCTGAATGTTTGTCATCTATCACTACACAATTATGAAATACGTTCTATAGCAGTCATTTGTCATTTCCATATTTTTATTTTGTATGTCAAAAGAATCAAATAATGAAATTGACATTAAAAGAGTAGTTCACTTTCAGAACAAAAATGTACAGATAATGTACTCACCCCCTTGTCATCCAAGATGTTCATGTCTTTCTTTCTTCAGTCGTAAAGAAATTATGTTTTTTGAGGAAAACATTTCAGGATTTCTCTGCATATAATAGACATTTATGGTGCCCCCGAGTTTGAACTTCCAAAATGCAGCTTCAAATGGCTCTAAACGATCACAGCCGAGGAAACAAGGGTCTTATCCAGCAAAACGATTGGTTATTTTCTAAAAAAAAAAACAATTTATATACTTTTTAACCTCAAATGCCCATCTTGTCTAGCTCTGTGTGTACTCTGTGTAGGTATTAAAAAGTATGTAAATTGTAATTTTTTTTTTTTTTAGAAAATGACCCATAGTTTTGCTAGATAAGACCTTTCTTCATCAGCTGGGATCATTTAGAGCCTTTTGAAGCTGCATTTTGGAAGTTCAAACTCAGGAGCACCATAGAAGTCCATTACATGGAGAGAAATCCTGAAATGTTTTCCTCAAAAAAACATAATTTCTTTACGACTGAAGAAAGAAAGACATGAACATCTTGGATGACAAGGCAGTGAGTACATTATCTGTACATTTTTGTTCTGAAAGTGAACTACTCCTTTAAATGATACATTTCAGCACTTCATTTGACTAGATGATGTACTATAATGTTATTTCCAATGGTCCCTTATTTCATGAGGTTTACTTTTGAGGCCTAAAATACAAATGTTATTGTACAAAAATAGCACGCCATTTTAACTTGCATGTTAACAGGAATGGCCTTCAAGAACAAAAATACTCTTTTCTGATCAAAATCAATAGGGAGGATGAAAATTGATGCTGATGAAATATCATACTTCAGATAAAACGTTCATGATCATGTCTTCTCAGAGTTGGACTAATGAACTAATAACAGCATAGAATCCATGTTTCTAATATAATAAATCAAATCTGTCCAAACCTGTATTAACTAATAAAATAGAGCGGTTGAGATTACTTTGGGTGCAATTCGACTAGATTGAAAAGAAAATGGCTCTAATGTCATAAATGTCATAAAATACTACAAATAAAAAAGTAATAAAAGAAAAAGGCTACATCTGGGAGAATTTCAGCTGAATAAAATCTTTGAAATCCATTCTGATGGATTACTGATCCTGAATACTGATCGCATCTGAGGCCTTTCTTATAAAAGTTTAACAATTATTACAGAGTTAATACAGAGGATAACAGAGGAAGTGTCTCTGAGGACAGTATTATAAAATACTAGGAAACGAAACTTGTGTGTTGACCCAAATGACAAGTCATCATGTCTTTCAATTTCAGTACAAATTCACAAGAAGTTAGAAAAAAATATCTGGTTCCAAATGAACCTGGGTCAAACACGTTAAGATGTCTACATTTTCCACTTTTAAGGTTTCAAATACGTTTTTGGAGAATAAAATGTCAAAATTTGGTTGAAGTAATGTTACATGGTTATTCAGTGTAACACAATATTCATGTAAAAATTCAAATAACATGCTTATTCTGACATGTACATATTAAAACATATAAAAGAATAAGGGGGCATATTACATTTTATTGTGTTTTAAAATAGTAAAAAAAAAAAAAAATCATACTGACAAATGGGCAAAACCTAGGATAGTGGCAAATAAAATAAAAAAAATAGAATTACAACCAATTAGTATCTGGGGTGAAAGTTATTTCTTTTTTTAATATGTCATAAATTGATTTTTGTTGTAAATGCCTGACAAGACTGTTACACTGACTGACATTTTAATGGGTGTCTTCTGTAAATTAGGGAATAAAGCATTATATTGCTCATAAAAACAAAAACAAATATGCAATTAAATTAAACAGAAAAAAAGCAGTATTACACTTATTGTTTTTATAATTAAACCCTTTTTCATTTTTGACCCACCTAAAAACATCACAAAACAGGCTTGCAGAATTGAAGAAAAATAGGTAACTAACCGTAACTTAAACAGTGTGTATATATATATAATATATATGTATAATTCCAACTTTAAAAGCCCAGTTCCAGCTGATCAACATTTTCTGAAGGTTGCAATACTGATTTTCACCAGAAGTCAATTTAACCATTAACACTATTCATCATTCCTCTGCTTCCATCATATTTATCATTTTAAAGTAAAAATGTGAACTTTAATTAGTAACTATACCTTTTTGGGCTGGTGAATCTGTTTTTACAAATATGGACATTACATTAAAAAACAAAACAAAACACAAGCTACAATATACAGTAGAAGCTGCAGTCCGCTGTAACATGTCCTGAAACAAGTCTGTAAATGTCTTCAGTTACAACACACCTTATAATAAGTTTTAATAGCCATATAATTATTACTTTGAGGTGTGTCACAATGAGCTTCATTATTGCACTTAAATTCATTGTGCCTTGCTTGTAATCCAAGCACTGTATTGATTCATAATTTATGTGTAGTCGACTTATACATCCCACTTATCAAGTTTGGGCCTGTTTTTAATATTACCATTTTACCCATATCACTTCAATAGTGAAGTCATCAGAATTGTGAATCAACACAAAAACAATAATAATAAAAAAATTACCAAAGTTAAATAAACAAAATCATATATCTACTTTAATAAATAAATTAAATAAATAAATACATACAGTAAAAATAAAGTATAAATGAAAATGTTTCAAACTACCAGTCAGACAAATTAACATTTTCAGCATCATTACTCCAGTTTTCAGTGTCACATGGTCCTGCAGAAATCATTCTAATATGCTGATTTGTTGTTGAAGAAACATTTATTATTATTATTATTATCATTATCAATATTTAAAACAGTTGAGTAATTTTTTTCAGCATTCTTCGATGAATAAAAAGATCTAAAGATCTAATTTACCTGAAAAAAGAAAGCTGCTGCAACATTTTACACTATATTATTCAAAAGCATGGAGTATTTATTCATTTATTTTTATTGCTTTGTGAAAGAAGTTATAGAAATTAATACTTTTATTTAGCAAAAATGATCAGAAGTTGTGATGACTTGATAATGTTACAAAATATTTCTAGTTCAGATAATAGCTGTTCATCAAAGAACCCTGAAAAAATTTTACTCAGCTGTTTTCAACATAATAATTATATATAAAAAAAAGTTTTTATTATTAATATTATTATGGTAATATTATTATGTGACTGGAGAGGTGTTGCTAAAATGTAGCCTTAAAATCACATTAATAAATTACATTTTAATATATTCAAATTGAAACCAGTTATTTTCCTGTTGATAAACATTTTCCTGTTTTGCTGTGCTTTGGATCAAACAAATGCAGGCTTGGTGAGCAGAAGAGACTTCTTTAAAAAACATTAAAAATCGTCTGTTCAAAAACTTTTGACTGGTAGTGTATAAGTAGTTTAAGCAGCCTTTTAGATCAAAAGGTTTTCATAACATACATTAATTATATTTATATGGCTAATTTTTGTTATATGTGGTAATTAAAAATGTAACCTTACAACATACACCTTAACTTGTCCAAGATGTGGATTTCAAACATTTGGACATTTGTTTAACTAAATTTATAGTATAGTTTTTTTTCTGCCTTTGTGTACATTTTATGAACCAGCAGATGGCACTGTTGTAAATATTCCAATTTTTTCTGGCATATATATATATATATATATATATATATATATATATATATATATATATATATATATATACTGTACACATCCACTAGGGGTCAGGCTTTCACCAAAAAGATACAGAATTTACCTGATTTCTGGCCAAGAGACTGCATAAACTCCTTTTTTACAAAATATTATTAAATATTTACAATAACAGCAACTGTTTGGTCACTATTCAGAAATTAAATGCCAAATTCACCAATTTAATGATACATTTCATTCATTTATTGTGTAAGCTAATTAATGATTGAATTTTGAGTAAAATGGCAATATTTAAATAGGCTACTTTATGTAAATATTTCAATCTAGCCAATTCATGAGTTACTGAGTAGGCTAATTTGGCCCTCAATCAAATTACAAATTACCTTCAACATTTAACAAGATAAAATATGTTTAATAGCTTTCGTTTGTATGTGTAATTTTATATCAAAATCCTTTTGGTATCTAGTTTCTGTTAATGTGTAATTATAAAATAGATAGCCTGCAATTTCTAACCCCTGCTGAAAAAAACAGCATATGCTGGTTAGGTATGTTTTGGTGCTGGGATGTTGGTTTTAGCTAGTTTATGCTGGTCCTTTGCTGGTTTATGGTCCTTTGCTGGTTTATGCTGGTCCTTTGCTGGTTTATGCTGGTCCTTTGCTGGTTTATGCTGGTCCTTTGCTGGTTTATGGTCCTTTGCTGGTTTATGCTGGTCCTTTGCTGGTTTATGCTGGTCCTTTGCTGGTTTATGCTGGTCCTTTGCTGGTTTATGGTCCCTTTGCTGGTTTATGCTGGTCCTTTGCTGGTTTATGCTGGTCCCTTTGCTGGTTTATGCTGGCCCTTAGCTGGTTTATGCTGGTCCTTTGCTGGTTTATGGTCCTTTGCTGGTTTATGGTCCCTTTGCTGGTTTATGGTCCTTTGCTGGTTTATGGTCCTTTGCTGGTTTATGGTCCCTTTGCTGGTTTATGGTCATTTGCTGGTTTATGCTGGTCCTTTGCTGGTTTATGCTGGTCCTTTGCTGGTTTATGGTCCCTTTGCTGGTTTATGCTGGTCCTTTGCTGGTTTATGCTGGTCCCTTTGCTGGTTTATGCTGGCCCTTAGCTGGTTTATGCTGGTCCTTTGCTGGTTTATGGTCCTTTGCTGGTTTATGGTCCCTTTGCTGGTTTATGCTGGTCCTTTGCTGGTTTATGCTGGTCCCTTTGCTGGTTTATGCTGGCCCTTAGCTGGTTTATGCTGGTCCTTTGCTGGTTTATGCTGGTCCTTTGCTGGTTTATGGTCCTTTGCTGGTTTATGCTGGTCCTTTGCTGGTTTATGCTGGTCCTTTGCTGGTTTATGCTGGTCCCTTTGCTGGTTTATGCTGGTCCTTTGCTGGTTTATGGTCCTTTGCTGGTTTATGCTGGTCCTTTGCTGGTTTATGCTGGTCCTTTGCTGGTTTATGGTCCTTTGCTGGTTTATGCTGGTCCCTTTGCTGGTTTATGCTGGTCCTTTGCTGGTTTATGCTGGCCCTTAGCTGGTTTATGCTGGTCCTTTGCTGGTTTATGCTGGTCCTTTGCTGGTTTATGGTCCTTTGCTGGTTTATGCTGGTCCTTTGCTGGTTTATGGTCCTTTGCTGGTTTATGGCCCCTTTGCTGGTTTATGCTGGTCCTTTGCTGGTTTATGCTGGTCCTTTGCTGGTTTATGGTCCTTTGCTGGTTTATGATGGTCCTTTGCTGGTTTATGGTCCTTTGCTGGTTTATGCTGGTCCTTTGCTGGTTTATGCTGGTCCTTTGCTGGTTTATGCTGGTTCTTTGCTGGTTTATGGTCCCTTTGCTGGTTTATGCTGGTCCTTTGCTGGTTTATGCTGGTCCCTTTGCTGGTTTATGCTGGCCCTTAGCTGGTTTATGGTCCTTTGCTGGTTTATGCTGGTCCTTTGCTGGTTTATGGTCCTTTGCTGGTTTATGCTGGTCCTTTGCTGGTTTATGGTCCTTTGCTGGTTTATGCTGGTCCTTTGCTGGTTTATGCTGGTCCTTTGCTGGTTTATGCTGGTCCTTTGCTGGTTTATGGTCCCTTTGCTGGTTTATGCTGGTCCTTTGCTGGTTTATGCTGGTCTCTTAGCTGGTTTATGCTGGTCCTTTGCTGGTTTATGCTGGTCCTTTGCTGGTTTATGGTCCTTTGCTGGTTTATGCTGGTCCTTTGCTGGTTTATGCTGGTCCTTTGCTGGTTTATGCTGGTCCCTTTGCTGGTTTATGCTGGTCCTTTGCTGGTTTATGGTCCTTTGCTGGTTTATGCTGGTCCTTTGCTGGTTTATGCTGGTCCTTTGCTGGTTTATGGTCCTTTGCTGGTTTATGCTGGTCCCTTTGCTGGTTTATGCTGGTCCTTTGCTGGTTTATGCTGGCCCTTAGCTGGTTTATGCTGGTCCTTTGCTGGTTTATGCTGGTCCTTTGCTGGTTTATGGTCCTTTGCTGGTTTATGCTGGTCCTTTGCTGGTTTATGGTCCTTTGCTGGTTTATGGCCCCTTTGCTGGTTTATGCTGGTCCTTTGCTGGTTTATGCTGGTCCTTTGCTGGTTTTTGCTGGTTTATGCTGGTCCTTTGCTGGTTTATGCTGGTCCTTTGCTGGTTTATGGTCCTTTGCTGGTTTATGCTGGTCCCTTTGCTGGTTTATGCTGGTCCTTTGCTGGTTTATGGTCCTTTGCTGGTTTATGCTGGTCCTTTGCTGGTTTATGCTGGTCCCTTTGCTGGTTTATGCTGGTCCTTTGCTGGTTTATGCTGGTCCCTTTGCTGGTTTATGCTGGCCCTTAGCTGGTTTATGCTGGTCCTTTGCTGGTTTATGCTGGTTTATGGTCCTTTGCTGGTTTATGCTGGTCCTTTGCTGGTTTATGGTCCTTTGCTGGTTTATGGTCCCTTTGCTGGTTTATGCTGGTCCTTTGCTGGTTTATGCTGGTCCTTTGCTGGTTTTTGCTGGTTTATGCTGGTCCTTTGCTGGTTTATGCTGGTCCTTTGCTGGTTTATGGTCCTTTGCTGGTTTATGCTGGTCCTTTGCTGGTTTATGGTCGTTTGCTGGTTTATGCTGGTCCTTTGCTGGTTTATGCTGGTCCTTTGCTGGTTTTTGCTGGTTTATGCTGGTCCTTTGCTGGTTTATGGTCCTTTGCTGGTTTATGCTGGTCCTTTGCTGGTTTTTGCTGGTTTATGCTGGTCCTTTGCTGGTTTATGCTGGTCATTGACCAGCAACATGACCAGCATAAACCAGCAAAAGACCAGCATTAACAGATTTGTGAATACTGTATCTGTTTTTTTTAGTGAGTGAGATGAATCAATGCATGTTCAGATTTATAGAACTAAAGTAGCTAACATCTTACTCACAATTTCTCTCAACATAGAGACAAGAGAGCTTTTAATCAATAAATAGGAAGGGAAAACGTAACTGCCGTTACTTATTTGAAAAAGTAACTACCATAATATTTTCTTGTCAGTTAAAAAGTAATGCGTTAGGCTACTTTAGTAGTATTTGGAAAAGTAATATTATTACGTAACTTGTGTTAGTTGTAATGCGTTCCTATAATGCGTTGTTTCAAATATCCTAGTTCAATATTCTCTTAAATAATAATAATACCTGTGTAATTCTTTCCTCAAGCCAAAAAGCAAATCCGATTCTTCCAACCCAGAGGTGGCAGTATTGTGTTCGAACCAATACATGTCCGCATTCAATTCAGAGAGTGAGAATATGATGCTGTCTGATTGGCTAACGTCTTGTTTAGTGGGCGGGGTTAGATGAACTGACAGGTGATTGACAGCAGCGCACAGCTTCAGAATCGACTGGTTTTTGTGAACATAAACTTTGATCAGTTTGCGTCAGGGTTATGGCTGCTGTTATCAAACTTCTCTCGCCGTGGAGATTTGACCGACTGGCTCGGTAAGAGAAATCTTATTAGATATATAACGTGTGGAACTGAGCGTTTATTTCGAGCAGTTTCAGACAAAAGATGCATTATAATCTTTTGTATTTCTGTTATTGTTCTGAACATAATTATGTGTGGTATCATGTTGTGCTTTGCAACAGAAATACTCATGTACCTTGCGCTACCTTGAGTTTGCTTTGACCTTTATCCTAAATCATGCTCTCAGATCTTCACCTCTCACACACTTCACACACGCGAACGCGCTCTCATTAATATTTTCACATCAAAGCACATACTGAGACACTGAATTGTAGTGCTGACATTGTAATATTTTTATGATTTGTGTCCAGAGCGAGTAGGGTTGCATTCATACCGTGTGTTCAGCTGCACAGCACTGCTGTAGTTATGGGAGCATCAGTTGAAGAGTTCAACCAGGCCAAAGACAAACTAGGAACTCTGAAAAAGGATCCAGGGAATGAAGTCAAACTCAAGATCTATGCACTCTTTAAACAGGTGAGAAATGATCAGTAACGTATTGATCTTGCAATATAGCACAGAGACATAAACCTGCCTACAGAAGTGAGAAATCTTTAAAAAAGTATGTATTAAATGAACACTCCACTTTATTTGGAAATAGGCTCATTCTCCAACTCCCCCCGAGTTAATAAGTTGAGTTTTACTGTTTTGAAATCCATTCAGCCGTTCTCCTGTTCTGGCGATACCACTTTTAGCATAGCTTAGCATAGATCATTGAATCCTATTAGACCAATAGCATCGCGTTAAAAAATGACCAACGAGTTTCGGTATTTGTCCTATTTAAAACTTGACTCTTCTGTAGTTATATCGTGCACTAAGACCAGCGGAAAATGTAAAGCTGTGATTTTCTAGGCCGATAAGATTAGGAACTACATTCCCATTCCGGCGTAATAGTCAAGGAAGTTTGCTGCCGTAATAAGGCTGAAGCAGGCGGAGTATTATCACGCAGCGCCTGAAATTAGTTCCCAGCTAGGTTAGCATAATGTGCTGCGTGATATTACTGCGCCTGCTTCGGCCTTATTACGGCAGCAATCTTCCTTGACTATTACGTTTTAAATAGGACAAATATCGAAACTCGTTGGTCATTTTTGAACGTGATGCTATTGGTCTCATAGGATTCAATGATCTATGCTAAGCTATAGGGCTGGGCGATTAATCGAAAAATAATCGAAATCGACATTCAGAACCTATAATCGTTAAAATTTTTCCAGGAAGATTATTTCAATTACTTTCCCTTTAAAAAACACAAGCACTCCGTTCCGTTATTCCGCCGACATGTCGATGGAGAGCTTAAACAGTATTTATACAGTAAAAAGTATTTACAGGATATACAAGGGTAATTTTATTTAGAGGAGATACTGCTTATTTTCTACTTTTAATATGAAAAACATTGAAAATTATTTATTTTGTTTCCAATAGTGCAAGTTATTTATTTTCACTAATTTAAGAAAAATGTGACTTTTCGTTTTAAGCAATCCTTGCTTAAATTTCAGTTGTTCAACACTGATGTTCAATTAATAATCATAGATCGTAGATAGTGTGTTTCCTTCAATTATTTTAAAATCAAGTAATGCACCCTTCATCCAAAAATCTCTCGCTTGTAATATGTGAACATATTTACTGTACAAAACTTGTCAGTGAACTATGAGGGCAAAAAAATAAATATTATATAAATATAATTAGATATAATTTTATTAATAAATAAAATAATCGTTCATTAATCGTAATCGGGTTAAAATGTTCAATTAATCGAGATTTTGATTCTAAGCCAAATTGCCCAGCCCTACTAAGCTATGCTAAAAGTGATATCGCCAGAACAGGAGAACGGCTGAATGGATTTCAAAATGGTAAAACTCAACTTATTTACTCGGGAGGAGTTGGAGAATGAGCCTTTTCCAAAAAAGTGGAGTGTTCCTTTAAGCATATTTTGGATTCATTTGTTCAGCAGGTTCAGGTGTTTTACTATAATGTTCAAAGACGTTAAGATTTCCACATCAGAAGAAATTTACAAAAGTGATTTCATGTCAATAGATAGCACATTTAATGTAAATAAAGTGTCTACTTATAAGGATTCAAATATGTTTTATGGGAATAATTTTAATATATTTATGTCAAAATTTAGTTGAAATAATGTTACATTTTTTGCATTTTAAATTTTATTGTGTTTTAAATGAGTAAAAAATTCTTACTGACAAATGGGCAAAGCCTAGGATAGTGGCACTTTTAAAAAATGTAAAATTACAACTAATTAGTATTTGGGGTGAAAGGAATTCGTCTTTTAATAAGCCTTAAATTGATTTTTGCCTGACAAGATTGTTACTCTGAATTACTTTTTAGTGGGTGTCTTCTGTAAATGAGGGAAAATGTATGATATTTATTTTAGGCTCAGAAAAACAAAAATGCAATTAAATTAAACAGAAAACTTTTTAAAAAATTTTTGGGAAAAACAACAAGCAGTATTACACTTATTATTTTTATGTTCTAATACCTTTTTCGTCTTTGACCCATAGTCCTAAGTCAAAATTTGGTTGAAATATTGTTACATTCTCATTTAGTGTAACACAATATTTATGTACAAATTCAAACAATATGCTTATTCTGACTTGTACATTTTAATATATATAAAAGAATAGGGATTTTATTGTGTTTTACATAAGTAAAACATTTTTACTGACAAATTTACTAAACCAAACTGTTATAACAGATGTTGACCCCATCTACAAGACCAGATTGTATTCATCTCTCAATTCTGATGGTTTTCTGTTCTGTAAATGATCAGGCCACACAAGGACCCTGCAACACCCCCAAACCCGGCATGTTGGACTTTGTGAATAAAGCCAAATGGGACGCGTGGAAGAGTTTGGGCTCTGTGTCACAGGTGAGAGGAAACACCACACACCATCAAAGACATAATTATTTTTTCACACTATGCTTAGTGAATATAAAGAAAACCCTATTTTGTTTCAAGTTTTCATTTATTACTACAGGCTTGTATTCAAATTACAAAGTTTTGTAATTAATTATAAAAACATTTTTTTTTACTTTATTAAAAATAAAATATTATTAAATATAGCTGTCAAGTAGTTTGTTTTAATTTTAATATAACTTGCATGCACATACAGTGCCTTGCAAAAGTATTCATACCCCTTCATTTTTTTTCACGTTTTGTTGCAGCATTATGTTAAACTGCTTTAAATTAGTTTTTCCCCCACATCAGTTTACACACCATACACCATAATAATGACAAAGCAAAAACCAGATTTATAAATTTATTAAAAATAAAACCCTGAAATAAGTACAATGCATATACCCTTAACTCAGTATATAGTTGAAGCACCTTTACAGCCTCAAGTCTTTTGGGGTCTGATGTGACAATCTTTGCACATCTGCATTTGGCAATTATCTGCCATTCTTTGCCTCACCTTTTCACCTCTCAAGCTCTGTCAGCTTGGATGGGGGCTGGCAGACATTTTCTCGAGTCCTAGTTGTTCCAATCGTCTTCCATTATGGACAATGCTTCTGTGAACCTTCAGTGCAGCAGATTTTTTTCTGAACTCTTCCCTAGATCATTGCCTTAACGCTCTACTGATCTACTGAGCTCTACAGGCAGTTATCTTGACCTCAGGACTTGGTTTTTGCTCTGATATGCATTTTCAGCTGTTAGACCTTTTCTAAGAGGTGTGTGCCTTTCTAAATCAGACTCATTCAAATGAATTTGCCACAGTTTAACTCCACTCCAAGTGTAGTAACATCTAGAAGCAATATGAATGCTCCTGAGCTAAATTTCGAGTGTCCCAGAAAAGGGTATGAATACTTATGCAGCGGGATCTTTTCAGTTTTTTATTTCTAATAAATTTGCAAAGTTATTACAAACCTGTGTTGTGCTTTGTCATTATGGTGTACGAGATGCAGATTGATGTGGGGAAAAAAAGTAATTTAAAACATAATGCTGCAACAAAACAAAATGTGAAAAAAATGAAGGGGTATGAATACTTTTGCATGGCACTGTAAGTGTTAGTACTTTTGTTATGTGCGTTTGTTATTTTTTGTCTTTATTTTCATCATTTTCATCATTTTTAATAATTTTAGTACTTCAAATTAAACTTTAATTCAGTTGTAACATTTTTTTAAGTTCAAGTTCATTTTATATTTTATACATCTAATACTTATATTATTCATCTTTAATCTTAATCGTTTTTATTTCAATTACTGATAACAAGTTTGGATTTGACAATACCAGGCCAAAGGTTTTCCTTTAGGTCTCAGGACAAGGTCTCATGCTTTAAACCTAATAGTCCTCTAAATAAAGAAAGAGCTTGTATAAAACTGTGTCCAGCATACAGATGATGACTGTGGGTTCGATGTTGTAATGTGGCTGTATTAGGAGGAGGCCAGGCAGCAGTATGTGGATCTCATCACGTCTCTGGTGGGAGCAGAAGCTCCTGCGGTGTCAGCGCAGCCGACCGGGGGCACAAAGGGCTTCCAGACCCTGCTGGTCAGCACAGAGGACAACATCACCACCATCCGACTCAACAGACCTGAGAAAAAGAACGCCATCACTGTGGAGGTAATTTAAAAAAAAAAAAAAAAAGAATGATGGTTTGGAAAAAAAAAAGATTTTTTAAATTTAATTTTGAAGGCTCTAAACTTATACAGTTATATAGGATGTCAGTTGTGTAGGATATTGGTCAATTATACATCAATATATTTGAACACGTCAAGACTGACCAATCAGAATTATTCCAGAGAACAATCTAATAAAGATATTATAACATTACTAATAATATAATATATATAATGTATTTGTCAAAAATTAAATACTACATGGCACATGGCAAAATTAAATTTATATGGTTGATGTGTCTGTTGAAAAGGCAGTGTTATTTTATAGGGATGCACCGAACAAAATTACACACTGGGCCGAACAAACCGAACAGGGTTTTTCACGTTTTTTCACTATTGCATACATTAAATAGCCAATATCTGCTTTTTACAGTTTTGTCTTCCTTTTCAAAGAAAAAAATCAATTACAAAACAACTATTTAAAAATATTTATTTGACACTGAACATTTTTTAACATTCTAGTAGACATTATAGCCTACCAAGAAAGCACAATTTAACTTAAAAATAATAATTTTTAAATCTTTTAAATCTTAAAGACCCCTTCATGTGTTTTTAATGTACAAATAAATGCAGCCTTGCTGAGCAAAGGAACATTTTATAATAAATGTATTAATAGAGATGTTGTAATGTTTGTTAGCATTATTTTGGCCTTTTTTATTCTATTTTGCGAAACAACAGAACAATTACAAGAACATTTATGAATGTTGACTTTTATTTTGGCGGAAAACCTCAAAAAGACCTCAGTACTACTTTTTGCTGACGGCAGCAGATTAATGAATGATTCTCGTCGCGCTGATTTCCCTCGCGCTTTGGACTTTGAACTTTGAACCCTGGCTATAGAGCTCATGCAGCTCTGTCAGAATACATAGAATCCATGCAGGTATTAGACAACATAACGTTCTGTAGTTTATTTACAAATGGTTTAAGGCCATTTCATGATTTCAGTCATCATTCAGTATCCAGCAACAACCAGCCCTTTTTCTTTACTGATGGAAGACATGCGATGTGATACTAAACAGTCTCACTGTCGGTGCTTGTAATGATTTTTGCGTCTTTCTCAGACAGTTTTATATGCTTCCACTCTGCCGACATGTTTGCTGCATTAGTGCGCGCCTCTATGCTATGGTGCCATGTCATTGGATTGAATTGAATAATTAGGTGCATCCTTATTATTTTAGTGTTATAAATCATATTAGGGCTGGGCAATTTGGCTTAGAATCAAAATCTCGATTAATTGAACATTTTAACCCGATTACGATTAATGAACGATTATTTTATTTATTAATAAAATTATATTTAATTATATTTATATAATAATTATTTTTTTGCCCTCATAGTTCACTGACAAGTTTTGTACAGTAAATATGTTCACATATTACAAGCGAGAGATTTTTGGATGAAGGGTGCATTACTTGATTTTAAAATAATTGAAGGAAACACACTATCTACGATCTATGATTATTAATTGAACATCAGTGTTGAACAACTGAAATTAAAGCAAGCATTGCTTAAAATTAAAAGTCACATTTTTCTTAAATTAGTGAAAATAAATAACTTGCACTATTGGAAACAAAATAAATAATTTTCAATGTTTTTCATATTAAAAGTAGAAAATAAGCAGTATCTCCTCTAAATAAAATTACCCTTGTATATCCTGTAAATACTTTTTACTGTATAAATACTGTTTAAGCTCTCCTTCGACATGTCGGCGGAATAACGTAACGGAGCGCTTGTGTTTTTTAAAGGGAAAGTAATTGAAATAATCTTCCTGGAAAAATTTTAACGATTATAGGTTCTGAATGTCGATTTCGATTATTTTTCGATTAATCGCCCAGCCCTAAATCATATATTTATATGCTATAACTGTAGTAATGTTTTGAATACTTTTATTTTTAATAAGTTTTAGCAGTTTTGTCATGTGCTTATGCCATTATTATTCATTTTGGGGTTTTATTTTATTTTTAATTTTAGTACTTTATCTTTTATTGCTTATTTTATTTTTCAATTTTCATTTATATTTACTGTATGTTTTATGTAATATTGCCATTTTATTTCAACTTAATTCGAGTAACAGATTGTATTTTTTTTTTTAAGACTTTCAGTGTTAGTTTACAATAACATCACTAGTTCTTCTTTGATGTTTTTTGCGTCTTTGTAGATGTACAATGAGCTAATTGAAGCTTTGGACCTTGCTGGAAAAGACGATTCTGTCATTACAGTGATAACAGGTGAAGTTCTCTGCTTTACCTTTCACTGTTTACAGACATTCCTCTGTAAATCAGTGTGTTTATCTTCCTTTGAACCGTGTCTGTGAAGGTAATGGAGATTATTACTGCAGTGGAAATGACCTGAACAACTTCACAAAAATCCCTGCGGGCGGAGTAGAGAAGTTGGCTAAAGAATCTGGGGAGTTACTGAGGTAAAGTCTAGTTTTGCTTTACTCTAATCCAGTTTATACTATTTTCAAAGCTGATTGAATGTTATGATGGACACGCGTGCTTGTGTTGTTTTAGGAGGTATGTAAAAGCCTACATTGACTTCCCCAAACCCCTGGTTGGAGTCATAAATGGACCTGCGGTGGGTGTGTCAGTCACCGTGTTGGGACTTTTTGATGTTGTTTATGCCACAGAGAGGGTGAGCTGCTTTCCAACAGTGTATCAGTGATCAATGATGTGCGTCTAATGTTATTTAGCTTAACTGCCCCATTTGTTTTATCTCTAGGCGACGTTTCACACACCCTTCAGTCAGCTGGGTCAGAGTCCAGAGGGCTGCTCTTCATATCTTTTCCCCAAACTTATGGGCGTAGCAAAGGTATGAACATCCACAAAAAATGAGATTAATCAGATTGAAATGAAACTAAATAAATATATACTAAATAAAAACGTTTTTTTTTGTTTTAGAAATGTTTTATTTAACAACATGACTATAATAATACTAATGATGAATATTAGTTTTATTATAATTGTTATTATGAAATAATGAATAGTGAAATATTCTTATTTGAAAAAAGTAATATAATAAACAAATTTAGTTTTTGTTTAGAACAGCTGTGAAATTACAATACTAATATTTACAGCTGTATTCATTTTTTTTTTTCTTAAATATTAAACCATCAAGCTTTTATTTTGGTGGAAAACCACTATTTTTGTTTATTTGGTTTGCTATTTTATATGGGGTAAAATGTAATTGTAATGTTTTTTTCTTTTTCTGATAGAAATCTCATTGAAATGAAAAAATAAATAAGTAAATAAATTAAAAGCTCCAGGTTGGCTGTGCTTTTTTGCATTAATGCAAAATTTGGCCAGAAGTGTTGTGATTTATATAGCAGCATGACTATGAAATAATAATAATAGTAAATATTAGTTTTATTATCATTGCTACTACTCAATAAAAATATTACACACAATAGTAAATAGTAAATTTTAATAATTCTTTAAAGTATTAAAAAAAATAATGCAACTAATAGTTAACTTTTTTTAGTACAGCTGTGAAATTACAATACTATTTACAACTGTCTTCATTTTTTTTTTCATTTTCAAATATTAAACCATCAAGCTTTTATTTTGGTGGAAACCCTTGTTAATATTTGGCTTGCTATTTCTTTTTTTTTCAGATAAGAAGTCTTAAATGTAATAAATTTAAATAAATAATTAAATAAATATAAACTCCATTTATAGGGAAGCAAGATTTGGCCTTATGTTGTGGTTTATATAACATCACTATTAAAAAAAAATAAAATAAATAATAATAACATTGCAAAATACTACATATTCTTATTTGAATGATTTACTATAAAAATACAATATTCAAAATTATAAAAAAAATAATTATGCAGCTAATTTTATTTTATAGTACAACTGTGAAATTACAATACTAATATTTACAGCTGTTCATTTTTTTCCATTTTCAAATATTAAACCTGCAATAATAATTTTTTTTTGTTTGATAGTTGATCCTTAAATGTGACCCTGGACCACAAAACCAGTCTTAAGTCGCTGGGGTATGTTTGTAGCAATAGCCAAAAATACATTGCATGGGTCAAAATTATTGATTTTTCTTTTATGCCAAAAATCATTAGGAAATTAAGTAAAGATCATGTTCCATGAAGATTTTTTTGTAAAATTCCTACTGTAAATGTATCAAAATGTAATTTTTGATTAGTAATTTTAGTAATTTGGACAACTTTAAAGGTGATTTTCTCAGGATTTAGATTTTTTTGCACCCTCAGATTCCAGATTTTCAAATAGATGTATCTCGGCCAAATATTGTCCTATCCTAACAAACCATACATCAATAGAAAGCTTATTTACTGAGCTTTCATATTCTATACACATCTCAGTTTTGTAAAATTTAACCTTATGACTGGTTTTGTGGTCCAGGGTCACAAATGTGTAGACTTTTAAAAGATGACAGACTTTAAAAAGAACTTTGTGTAGTATTATGATGTTTTTTCATTAATTATTGTATTTTAATATGGAGTAAATTGGTATTGACATTTCATTGCAAAATAATTCAGTGTTCAAACATCTGATGATGCTGCAAAGTCAATAAATCAGTTTCTTTTAACATTTGTAAAATTTCAACAATTTGGCTTACTATTTTAGCCTGGTGGGTGATTGAGTGAAAATAATCATAATAAATAAATAACTCTGAGAAATGTCATTTGTATGTTGAATTCTGAGTTAGTGTTGCAATCAAATGAACACATAGACCAGTCCTGCCCAGCAACAGGTCAACCAATGACACGAGATTGGGGCAGAGCAATCTTTTCAGCCAACCAATTGCAGATAGAAGAAAAGCATTCTGGAAACCTGTTTGAAAACAGTCTTAATTTTTTTCTAATTTCTTTGGTTGACACAGAAATAGAACACTTCACCTTCAACTCTGGGCTAATATTTGTCTCAGATATGTGACCCTGGACCACAAAACCAGTCTTAAGTCGCTGGGGTATATTTGTAGCAATAGCCAAAAATACATTGCATGGGTCAAAATTATTGATTTTTCTTTTATGCCAAAAATCATTAGGAAATTAAGTAAAGATCATGTTCCATAAAGATTTTTTGTAAAATTCCTACTGTAAACCTATCAAAATGTAATTTTTGATTAGTAATATGCATTGCTAAGAACTTAATTTGGACAACTTTAAAGGTGATTTTCTCAGTATTTTGATTTTTTGCACCCTTAGATTCCAGATTTTCAAATAGATGTATCTCGGCCAAATATTGTCCTATCCTAACAAACCATACATCAATAGAAAGCTTATTTATTGAGCTTTCATATGATGTATATATCTCAGTTTTGTAAAATTTAACCTTATGACTGGTTTTGTGGTCCTGGGTCACATATGTTCTTTAGAGACTATTTAACTCTCCTCTCCGTCCAGGCTAGTGAGATGCTGTTATTTAATAAGAAGCTGACGGCCGCACAGGCCTGTGAATTGGGTCTGGTGACCGAGGTCTTTCCTGAAAGCTCCTTCCAGTCCGAGGTTTGGACCAGACTGAAGGCCTACGCCCAACTGCCCAGGAACGTAAGTGTAAAAAATATACTCAGGTAAAAGGATGTGGTTGCATGAAAACAAATACCACTTCTTGTCATCCTCTCCTACCCCTTTAGTCTCTGGCTCTGTCGAAGCAGCTGATCCGCAGCGTGGAGAAAGAGAAACTTCACGCCGTGAATGACGCAGAGGTGGAGAGACTGGTGGAGCGCTGGCTGTCGGACGAATGCATGCAGGCCATCATGAGCTTCTTCCAGGCCAAGTCTAAACTTTGAGAAGTGTGCATGGAGCCATTCAGCTTCCTTTCAAAGTTAACTCTTAACTTGCTGTTGTTTTTCCAGTTAATCATATTCTACAAGCACCCTCCCAACTCATCTAAACGGTATGTTGTCCAAAATTGTATATGGTGTGTATAGCACTGGATGATGTATACACAACACGAGACATTTTACTTGGTCGTCTAATTGAGCTGTTATGACAGATTGACTATGTAATATAGCATTTTAAAACAAAATGTTCCATTAACTGTACCAGATGTGCACTTAGTAGGTTGTAACACTCAGTGCCTTACTAAAGTGAATGCATTTGTGTGCTTTCATCTGAGGGCCAAAATTCAGTGCTATACTGTATGTGCAGTATCAGAGGTATTAATACATTAATTTGTAAAGTCCTTTGACATTATGTCTTGAAATACAGTTTTAATACACACTTAAACACCTGTAAGTGTCTTATTTTATATATTAAATGCAAATGCCTGTATACGATCAACTATATTATTATTTTCGACTTTGGTTAGTGAGTGATTACGTCATCTGGATTTACATAATCCAGAAAATATTAAGGTTATATTACATATTATTCATACAATAGCAATACATTATTCATTAAACTCTTAACCCCCAGTATTTTCTTCACAAGTCCCAATGTTTATTGCACTTTATGTTGTTAAAAACAACGAATAGAATATATTTTCTTTCTCTTTGTATTTTATATTAGTATACACAACAGTCAAGTTTTTAAGGCGAGACGCTGCAGGTGAATAGGGTAAAAAAAAATAACTATGTATCGCCTTACTTACCCAGTTGATTGATTACATTGATAACTGCAAACATTTTTTGTATTACAAGTTTTCTAAAATGTATATTTAAATATGCAAAGGAGGCATTATTTGTTGGAATATGTGCTAATTTGCATACATTTCTTGTACAAAAATCACATAATTCAGAAAAAAACTTGGAACAGTCAAGAAACACTATATATATATATATATATATATATATATATATATATATATATATATATTATTATTATTTTTTTTTTTTTTTACAACTTTTTGAGGAATAAAATGTAAAAAAAAAATCAAGCAAATTATATATAAAAATGTAAAAAAAAAAATCAAATCAAGCAAATGTAAAAAATGTAAATACCTTCAGAATATAGACTGGAATAAAAATGTGAAGTTTGGTGTGTGTGTAAGTGCTACTAAAGTGGAGATTTATGGCTCAGTGTAGGAGACAAAACTCATTTTGAGAAAACGGCCTTTAAAAATATGTATTGTAATTGAAATCTATTGACACAAACAGAAAAAGTGCTATAAAAGAAACACGTAAAAGTGTCTTTTGGATGTTTCTTTCCACTAGTCTAAAAAAACCACTATGAAAAACCAAAAAGCCCAAAATCTCACATTTGACAGGTGCATTAAAAAAAGCATTTTTGCCTGCAGTATCTCCCCTTAATGTTTAATGTTTGTCTTTTCTGCTCACCAAGTCTGCATTTATTTGATCCAAAGTACAGCAAAAACATTCAAATTGCGAAATATTTTTACTATTTAAAATGTTTCTGCTTTCTACTTAACTATATTTTAAACTGTAATTTATTCCAGCATATTTTTATATTATTATTAATTATATTATTATTATTATTATTATTAATTATTATTAATATTTAAAACACTTCAGTACATTTTTTCAGGATTCTTTGATCAATAGACAGATCCAGAATTCACCATTTATCTGAAATAAAAAGCTTTTGTAACATAATACACTATATCATTCAAAAGTCTGGAAAAGAAATTCAAGATGTTTTAAAATGATCAAGTATTGATAAAGACATTTATAGTTACAGAAGATTTCTATTTCAGAAAAACGCTATTCTTCTAAATTTTCTATTCATCGAAGGAACCTGAAAAATTCTACTGTTTTCAACATAATAACAATAGATGTTTTTTGAGCAGCAAATCAGAATATTAGAATGATTTCTGAAGAATCACATGACAGGAGTAATGGTGATAAAAAAACGGCTTTGAAATCACAGGAATAAATTACATTTTAAAATATAGTCAAATAGAAAACAATTATTTTAAATACTAAAAATGTTTTAGAATTGTACAGTTTTTGCTGTACTTTGATTCAAATAAATGCAGGCTTGGTGCTTAGAAAAGACTTCTAGAAAAACATTACCAGTCAAAAGTGTTTGAACTGTAAGATTTGTAGTGTAGTAAAAGAGTATCGTATAAATGTGTTTGATCAAAAGTAATTTGAAAGTAATCAAAAACTAATATGATTATATGAACTAAATTGTGTAATGGCTACAATTTGCAAGTAGATATCACTCATGTTACTCCAAAGGGTGGTCATTACAAAGTAAACCCAGCAGATGGCAGAGCACACCAGTGAAAAGTTAATGGTTTTCTTTAGGTAATATGCAGCAGTTGTTATAATAAATAAAGTATGAATGTTGTTTTCAAGTGCACTTTGGATACATTTTAATAAACTGCCAAAAAAAAAAAAAACATTACAATAATACCATTACAAACCATATAAGGGTATTCTTAAGGCATTGTAATGAATGCGTAATGCATTATAAAAAAAAACGTATAATCTGTTGTATCATCTCATGAGAATTCATGAGAACATTTTTAATGTGTTATAACAAAGTATGATTATTTATAACACAATGTACACATTGCATTCACTTCAGTTACCATGGATTATACTCCTCATAGTTATAACGCATTATAAGTCTCATATCTTGCCATGTTACTTATGTCACTTTACTAAAAGCATACAAAGACCACTTTTAAGTACTAATAATAATATTTTTTCTCAAAGAGCCACAAGATCAGGTATCAGATCAGATGAATAGACAGCTTCTGTTAAGTAACTCTGCAAATGCATGTCAACAAGCCTAAGTTAGTGTAAGTAAGTTGCTTATAGTCAATAGACTATCAAAATAAAATGCGATATAATGTAAAAAAACTTTATATAATATAGTCCATTATAAATGAAGTAGATTTAATATGGTGTCCATTGTGCATTATAAATAATCATAATCCTAAAAGTTATAACCGTTGTTATGAGTATTCATGAGATGATTTAACCTATTATAAAAGGCATTTTGCATTCATTATAATGCCTTAGAAATACCTATATGTGACCCTGGACCACAAAACCAGTCTTAAGTCGCTGGGGTATATTTGTAGCAATAGCCAAAAATACATTGTATTGGTCAAAATTAATGATTTTTCTTTTATGCCAAAAATCATTAGGATATTAAGTAAAGATCCTGTTCCATGAAGATTTTTTGTAAAATTCCTACTATAAATATATCAAAATGTAATTTTTGATTAGTAATATGCATTGTTAAGGACAACTTTAAAGGTGATTTTCTCAGTATTTTGATGATTTTTTATTTTTTTTTTGCACCCTCAGATTCCAGATTTTCAAATAGATGTATCTCGGCCAAATATTGTCCTGTCCTAACAAACCATATATCAATAGAAAGCTTATTTATTGAGCTTTCATATGTTCTATACATCTCAGTTTTGTAAAATTTAACCTTATGACTGGTTTTGTGGTCCAGAGTCACATATAATGTTTTATAAATAGGGGCTTCATAGAAAGTGTAACCAAAAAGTGGTTTCCTCTAGTGTGTTTTGGGAAATATTCCATTAGGATTTGGTAGTTTTAACAAGCCACCAACAGAAAGCGACCCCACAAGGTCCATTTGAGTTTCCATTATAACCAGTAAAACCATTACAAATTCTGTCATTTGCATTTCTATATCTGAAAACACCGCCACGTGTAACAGGTAGGCTATTCCCGCACACACTTTGCATCTCCTGCTTCGTTTGCCTAACCGCTTTGTGACCGATAGCGAAAACCTTTTCTAGTTGTGTTAGGGAAAGTGATGTCGCGCCTGAAAGGTTAGGAACTCTTTATCATCCGTGGGCAAAACTTCTGTCTGGAGTTGGTGGGTATTGATTTGTCTATGTGAGGGTTCAGTGACTCATTGTACAGTACGTTACCGGGGATTATGAATGGCAGGAAGGAACACCTAATTCCCCCGTCTGAGTCTGTACAGAGCGACTGGAGAACGGAGCAAACTCGTGGATTATCATTCAATCAATCGCGCTAGCTAGTGTTGCCACATCATTCAGTCAGACGCGCAGTCTGCTTGTCGAGTGACCTTTTTCTCTGTTTGGAAAGAGTAATTTAACAACAACAAGTGTATTTTGGTCATATTCAAATTAACAGACGCGAAATGCTGTGAAAAACCACATGCTGATTACGCAACGTGTTGATGCTATGGAAAAAGCCATTTGCATTCTGTCGCTGAACTGCACAATGAATGTCTTCAGGATGCGAAGTGTGGCGTCAAAGTGGCCAAAACTCAATTAAGAAAGTTTATTTTATAACTTTCCTTTTGGTAAGTGAGCTTCATAACGCCAAATGATGATGATTTCTTAGAAATTTCTTATGAATTGAACTTTAGGTAGGCTTATGTAATTGTTTTAAGTTGTTTTAATTGTTATACCCATTGGGAGTTGGGACTAAAACACTGACTGGATTCATTTACACATACACAATTGTAATATATGACCCATCGCTTTAGCTATATCAACTTAAAAAATTTACATACACCTTGCAGAAGCTGTAAAATGTTAATTGGTTTTCCAAAATAAGAGAAATTATACAAAACGCATGTTATTTTTTATTTTATTTAGTACTGACCTTAATAGGATATTTCACATAAAAGACATTTACATAGTCCACAAGAGAAAATAATAGTTAAATTAATAAAAATGACCCCGTTCAAAAGTTTACATACACTTAAATACATTACATACACCTTTTTTTTTTTTTAACTGCCAGCTGTTCTTCAAAAAAACCCTTTAGGTCCAACAAATTCTTTGGATTTTTAGCAGTTTTGTCTACTTGAACTTTTCCAACAATGGCCATATGATTTTCAATCCATCTTTTCACATTGAGGAGAACTAATCGACTCATATGCAACTATTACAGAAGGTTCAAATGGAATGCATTTACAAAAGTTTTTAAATTTAAAGATCTGGGTAAATGTAACTACTTTTGTGTTCTGGGGAACATGTATCTTCTGTAGCTTCTGAAGGGCAGTGCTAAATGAAAAGAATATGATATTTAGGCAAAATAAGAAAAATATACCCATAATTTTGTTCAAAGGTTTTCACCCCCCCCATCTCTTAATGCATCGTGTTTCCTTCTGGAGCATCAGTGAGCGTTTGAACCTTCTGGAATAGTTGCATACGAGTCTCTCAGTTGTCCTCAGTGTGAAAAGATGGATCTCAAAATTACACAGTCAATGTTGGACAAGGTTCAAATACACAAAAATGCTGAAAAGCAACAAACAACCAGCTGACAATCATAGAGGTAACAACTCCGTATTAAGAATCGAGTGTATGTGAACTTTTGAACAGGGTCATTTTTATAAGTGGACTATATGTAAACGTCTTTTATGTGAGATCTTATTCAGGTCAGAACTAAAGAAATAAGCATTTTGTATGATTCCCCTTATTATGTTAAAATAGTTAACATTTTGCAGATTCTGCAAGGTGTATGTAAACTTTTGACTTCAACTGTAGCAGAACTGATGATCTTTTCGAACCCATCTGAAGCTCAGCAAAACTCAGAATCTGACAGCAGATCTGTGGTTTGCATGTGTTGAACTGTGGTTCTCTCATGGGGACGCAGGTTCGAATCTGGCATGCATCACATTTCTGTCACTCTATTTCCTAAAAAGGCCATAAATGCCCATAAATACAATAAAACAGATCCTGACAGTGGGTACTGTGTTCCCAGCTGAAAGCTGATGCTTGTAAAACACTAGAGGAAACGAAGCAAGGTCCATGCCTCTTTCCAGTCACTGTTTGACAGATAGCAGTTAAAAACGCTGCTGCACAGCTGATGAACGAGCATCCTGCTTACGTTTGGAATCACCCACAGGAAAAGGCCTACAGTTACGCTAATATGTAAAAATAAGACCCTGTGGAAACTCCAGCAAAACGGTAGATGATTTCCTCCAAGCTGAGGGGAAATCTCTCCAGAGTTGAGGTCTAACCTCACAGCTGAGGACAAAGAAAAGCTACGCTGAGCTTTGTATTTCAGTCTGTGCCCCAGTTTTGCTAAGACAGTCCGATATGAAAACCCACGAGACATCTCTGTCCAAATTTTAAAAAGCATGGCTTCTCTTAAAGAGCGCATGTTTCGAGTTATGCGCTAATATGCCTCCTCTGAAGACTACTTATGTCACCTGTGGCTGAATCCATAATTCCCTTTGCAGCTAAACGAATACGTTAGGTATCTTTTGGGTCATCCTACAGAGACCATAAAAAATGGACCTTTCCAAGTCTCGTAAAGCTGCAGGTTGTGATTTAAAGGCCATCTTCTTCCAAACCCAGACTGAGTTTCACTGGTCTGCGAGCTTTCTGTCTTTTTCACCATTGCATTCTCACATCCATTGTCAGGGTGTTCACTCCGCATGCTACTGCAAATATCAACTCCAGGGGCAAGAATAGGATACACCTTGTACAAACACAGGAATCCCACCAGGTGCTGGGAGTGTGGAAAGACAAAACACATCCATCACAGAGCTACGCTATTGGCAGGCCTGAGCACTGGCTCACAGTTCAGGCCAGTGTTTGTCTAGCTGGGGTTGAGATCTTCAACACACTGGTGGAAACCATCATCATTTGGAGGAAACTCGTTATGTCGTTTCAAAGCCGTACGACTTTCCTTCTTGTTGAACAAGAAAGAAGTTGTGAAAAATGTTTGCCATTCTCTTAAAAGTAAAACCATACCATGAAACCATAATCAGAAGAAACATGTGCCAAATCAGTGGTTCTCAACCTTTTTTTTGTTTTACTTGGAGGCACCCTATATTGTCAAACACAATATTCAAAACCCCTCATATTCATAGCTTGCAGTCATGTGACTGGCGTCCAGGCCCGGAGGGCAAAACATTTAAATAACTGCAGCACAGGCCTGTCAATTTTCCATCCGTTTCAAGCCAGGAATATTTAGACATCCTCTCAAAAGAAGAAAAACAAAAATATGTGGACAAACTGGAAGTTTGTCTGTGCCGCAGTATTTCAAAACTGGGACATTCTAAAACAAAGTCACGAAATGGAGAATCAAAATGTTCTTGATATTCACACATGGAAAAAACATACTGCAAGTTTAGTACACAAAACTGACTCCACAGTTGAAAAATATATATATATTATTATTTTTTACTCTTCTGTTGTAGTAAATCAAACCAGTGGCTAAACAATGTACTTCACACTGTTCCTGTTAGTAGAGTGAAAAAAAAAAAACATAAGTTATTAATATTGTGATTATTTTACAGTACATACAGAAATCGATCAAAGATCGTTCTCTTTATAATAGCTTTTCATGGTTAGTTCATCTTGGCCGCTGTTATAGTGAAAACGAAGTTAAAGTTTTCAAGAGTTCCACATCCAGTGCTCATTTTACATGCAAATACATTAGCCACTCAAAGCAGTGGGCGTTTGAGTCTCACCGCAGACAAGCCCCTTCCAACAGAGCGTTCAAAATTAGAATAAATAAAAATATTAAAAGAAATCCTAAGAAATTCTAGCCTGTTTTCAGTAAATGAACGGAACATTGTAGCACGCCTCCCAGCCAATAAATCGAAACAAAGTGTCAGATTTCAAATTCTGTCCATTTTATTACAATATTCAAAGTATAAATTATATTTTGGTGGTTTAACGTAAAGTGACAGATCGCTGTAGTGCCTCAGTTCAAGTGAAGTGGCACCACAAAGCAGAAGAGAATCCATGTCAACTTGATGAGTCCCAGAGACAGATCATCAGACCTCATCACCCAGACGGCCAGCAACGCAAGACTGCAAAAACAAGATGAGTCCTCTCCAATCTGACTTTGTGGCAACATGGAACTTTTGCATTATTATTGACACTTTATTGTCTTATTTTAATACTGTAAGGTTGCTTTGACACAACGTGTATTGTAAAAAGCGCTGTATAAATAATCTTGACTTGACAAAGCGAATGTTAACTTATCATCTCCTCTGCTTTAATACTAGTTACATGTTAAAAGAAAGAGTACAAGTTGTAACATTAAATTACCGGTAATGTGCTCTGTGTGAACGCAGAATGAGATTATCGGTTTGAGCAATTAAGAGTTCTGACATAAGACGTAACATGACTACTCTGGGCCGGAAGTCAAAGAAATGTCTAAAGTCGTGTGATACAATGTTTAAAATGCATAAAAGTCAAAGTTTGACACAAAATGATCAGCGTAGCCGTTTAGAGGTAAATTCTGGTTAATGATGCCACAGAATTTACCGGTATTTCGAGACTGATGTGTGAATCGGTAAAAGACGAAATCTTTTTGTATTTACCGGTAAAGTCATTCTACAGCAATTTACAGGTATTACTGTGTGAAAGGGGCTGATATGTTACATAACGTCACATTTATGTTACCATAAACTGGTTAGTCAGCTAGAAAACGCTCTAGAGAGGAGCATTTTGCTAAATACAGCACCATATAACACATTCATTATAATGTTCACTGTTCTTCAATATTTAATTTATGTTTCAATAAATTTGTCTAGTTTTTTTTATGACAGCCAGCATTTAAATGTTTATATTTCAATAAACAAATTGGAGTAGAAATCTAATTAGGTAATTGTAAAGTTAGTATTATAGCTGTTAAAAAGTTAGTATAAATTGTAAATTTAGTATTATAGTACTGTAATGTAAGTGTTTGTTTACCAATTAGTTAATTTTAACATTTAGTATTCGTATTCATGTATCATTCACAGCATTAGTTGATTTTTTTTTTCCTTTAGAAAATTTGCCATGTATTGTACTGGATATATATATAATATATATCCAGTAAATTTTTCTTCTTTTTTTTTTTTTTTTTGAAAGAAATTAATTCTTTTATTCACCAAGGGTGTGTTAAATTGATAAAAAGTGATAGCAAATACTTACATTGTTAGAAAATATTTATATTTTGAATAAATGCTGTTTTTTTTAGCTTTTTATTCATCAAAGAATCCTGAAAAAATATCACAATTTCTAAAATACTTTTCAGGGCAACTGTTGCAATATATAATCCAATATAGATCCAATATAGATCATTCTAATAATAAATCAGTATATTAGAATGATTTCTGAAGGATCATGTGACAGTTAAGACTGAAGTAATGGCTGATGAAAATTCAGCTTTGCATCACAGGAATACATTTAATTTTAAAGTACATTACAATAGAAACCACTATTTTATATTGTCATAACATTTTGCTATATTACAGTTTTTTTCCTATATTTTTGATTAAACAAATGCAGCACTGATGAGCATAAGAGACTTTCTTTAAAAACATTACAACTCTTACTTTTTGACTGAAAAAACAAACAAAATATTGTGTGCAAATCATTTAAAAAAAGGTATTTCATAACCCCTTAAAGGAGAACTCCGGTGTGATATTGACCTAAAGTGTATTGAATCATGATACCGAGTGTGAACGTACCTTGCATATTTCATCTCGGTTTGTGTCCAGCTGTCCGAAATCTGGGGTCAGTTAGCCGATGCTCACAACAGCTTGTCAATGAGAGTCAATGGGGCATCGAAGCAGTCATGTAAATAAATCACTGTTTTACGCCATTTACGAGGCACAAAGTAGCGCCACACTTCATCGGTAGACTTCCAAGGGCCCCGACATTTAAAACGAGACATTGAGAACTCAGAAAAAGCACCGGTAGTTTATTTACGAGAAGATTTATACAGACAGTAACTGCAAGATGTTTAGCGGCCGCCGCCATCTTGAATGTAGTCACATTAAGTCGAGTGACGAGCAGGAAGGAACGTATCAGGTTTTCAACTTATCAGGTTGTTGTTTCCTTCCTGCTCGTCACTCGACTTAACGTGACTACATTCAAAATGGCGGCGACCGCTTAACATCTTGCAGTTACTATCTTCTTGTAAATAAACTACCGGTGCTTTTTCTGAGTTCTCAATGTCTCGTTTTAAATGTCGGGGCCCTTGGAAGTCTACCGATGAAGTGTGGCGCTACTTTGTGCCTCGTAAATGGCGTAAAACAGTGATTTATTTACATGACTGCTTCGATGCCCCATTGACTCTCATTGACAAGCTGTTGTGAGCATCGGCTAACTGACCCCAGATTTCGGACAGCTGGACACAAACCGAGATGAGATATGCAAGGTACGTTCACACTCGGTATCATGATTCAATACACTTTAGGTCAATATCACACCGGAGTTCTCCTTTAACGTGAAAAACGCTTAATGTGCTCAAATGTTTTAAAACATCAAATTCAATACACACGTTATTAATGATGCGCACAATACACAGTCAAGCAGATAAACTCAGAATATGAGCAAAATGCACTAAATTGCACATTAAGCAATTTCTTTCTAATGGTTTCTGTAATGTGAAACTTTATGCATTGCATTTATATTCTGGGTTCATCTGCTTGCCTGTATATAGTATGTTTTATTGTATATTGTATACTAAATTTGGTCCTGTAATGAAAGAACATTTTAACAAAAACTGTATGTCCTGGCATCCATATGTCCACATCACAAACAATGTGGGAGATGCTATAGCACATGCCGAAGTATAAAACTTAATAAGTAATAGTTTTGAGTTGGCATAATAAAGCGAAAAAAATAATTTTAAGGTCAAGATTCCTTTCGCTTGTTTTTCTCCTTAAAGCACAGCGTCCCATGAAAATAGAGCATGTCTCCAGCAAGCACTGGCAAAGCACATTAAAATGATTTGCGATGTGCATGACCTTGTGAATGAGTGCATGTGTTTACACATGACTGTGTTGTAGTTTAGTCTGTCAGCGGATAATCTTGGGAAGATCTCAGCAGATGAAACTGGAATATACTCTCTGACCTCGGCACGTTCCTCCTGAGAGGGATTTAGTGGGCCTTGCGTCCTGAGCCATTCACGTGACGAACCATTCAGTATTTCTCTGTTTCCCCCTAACATACTGCCGAGGCGGAGAGCGTCCTGAGGTAATCCCTGCAACTGTGCCAACCACCAGACACGCTAGAGACACACCAGATAAACCCACAAATGTTTATTTCAGAACTAGTGTAAACCCTGGCCCATTTACGAGAGATCTAGACATGTGCGGTGACGTTACAAGAGGGTCACTTACGGCCAAATGACATGATTATATGGTATTATCAACAAATTGCTAAAGAATGAGTTCATCTGCAAATGCTGAACGACTCCTATAGGCTGTAATCTACAAAAGAGACATCTTTCAAAACATCGTACCAACCCCAAACTTTTGAACAGCAGTGTAGGTTCAACAAAGCAAAATCACAGACCTTCTTAAATCCTTTGGAGCCCTGCTAGGTAATGACTGAGCAAAATGACTAATTAATAAATGAAAATTACTTTAAACATACTTAATTCCATGTAGGCTGTAAACCTACTTGCTCCTTTTTTTATTCAATAGCACTTCTGCACAAAGCCAAATTTCACTGCCTCTCATTAGCTGCTCATGATTCACTGCATGAATCAACTCTTTTTACAGGTTGCCATGTTTTATTAGAAACCCCCACGGAGCTCCAGCTTTGTCCAAAGGAAGCCGTTCCTGAATCAGCCGGCTGGTGATGTAAAGCCTGACCAATGCAGGTGTCTGTATGACAGAAACACTGAGCTACGCATCTGACAAATCCTGCCGTCAAAGCAGGAAACACCTCGTCTATCTGTGATGTCATTCTTTCATGTAGCCAGCCGTCTGCTATAGCTGCATGTGTTTAATAAGCGAGAGAGTTTTACGTGTTGAGAGAGTCTCTCAGGTGCGTCACTTCTCTATGCTCTCATCAAAGGGCTTGTGTGAATGAAGTACTGTGGTTGTAAGGAAAACAACGACATGGTGACACGTCCGGCGGCCTGAGGATGGTGTCATAAAGAAAGCATAACGGCTGTCCTACGATAGAGTGTGCTGTAATTCGACTTGGCATCAGAAGCAGGTTAACTTCACTCCACTGTATGTTGACTCAAAAGCTTTGATGTTCTTTTGAACAGAGGTGTCTTTGGGAAATTATATTTCAGAGGTGTTGTCTTGAAAGAGTTTAAAGAGCTCATTGCCTTCATGTTCACTTTAAATCTTTGATCATTCTATAGATGAAGGACATCATTTAAGAGCGTCTGCCATTAAAGTGTGGACAGACATTTGCTGAGTCAACTATGCAGTGTATTCTTCACTGTCACAAAGCCTGCTTTATTTAGTTATGAGCCAAATGGAAAGCCAAACAAATTCAAATTCAGTCCACCGATCCTTGCAGAAAAACCAACTGTAGATTAAATTAGATGCAATTTTAATCAAGTTGTGCAAATAAATGCATTGGTCATGGTCATGCTGTATAATTAAAAAGCTTTGTTTCTGCCTTGGGATACAGAAATAAAAAGGTAATTGTGACTTATTATCTCAGTTTAGATCTCACAATTTAGACTTTTTCATTACAGTTGCAAGATATAAGCTGAGAAGTCTGGCTTTTTTCTCACAGTTTACATCTTGCAATTCAGATTTTATATCTCAAAATGTATACTTTTTTTCTTGCGGTTGCAAAATATAAACTCAGAAGTCTGCCTTTTCCCTCACAATTCTGTGTTTACATCTTGCAATTCAGATTTTTTTTTCTTTCCACCACAGAATAAAAAAATAAAAAGGACATAAATGCAATTTTTAATCTCAAAATTGACTGATTATTGGCCTGGCTGATTATCTGTGCCGATAGTTAGCATTTTTATGGTTAACAGTGTCTGTGATTTTCAAAATCAATTTGTCAATAGAATAAATTAAAAGCATTTAAAGAAAGTTTTTGTCAGAGCCCTTGTTATTCTTACTTTTGACATTAATTTTAATTTTTACACCAGACATATATATCGGTTCAAAATATCGGTTACCCGTCTACTTAATCTGTAATAATCAGTAACAGCATAGGCCCTGAAAAACACATATCAGTCGACCTCTACGTTAGTTCTTACAATTCTGAATTTATATCTCAAAACATATAGTTTTTTCTTGCTGTTGCAAGATACAAATTCAGAAGTCTGATTATTTCCTCACAATTCTGAGTTTACATCTTGCAATTCTGATTTTTTTTTCTTTCTACCACAGAATAAAAAATAAAAAGGATATTGGAGATTTTTATCTCAAAATTCTGACTTTAATTTAGGGGTTGACCGATTATTGGCCTGGCCGATTATCAGCCCCGATATTAAGCATTTTTATTGTTATCGGTCATTTTCAAAACCAGTTTGCAATTAAATAATTTATCAGAGCCTATATGTAAAATGTATACTTTTTTCTTGCTGTTGCGAGATGTAAACTCAGAATTACTTTTTTTCTCACAATTCTGAATTTACATCTCACAATTGAGAATTTTTGTTCTTTCCGCCACAGAATAAAAAATAAAGGTGATTGCAGCTGATATTAAGCATTTTAATTGTTATCGCATCGGTCATTTTCAAAAAACGATTTGCTGATAAAATAATTAAAATTTTGAGTTTAAGTTATATATATATATGGTTCAAAATATCGGTTATCGGTCTAGCCCTGAAAAACACATATCGGTCGACCTCTACATTAATTCTTATAATTCTGAGTTTGTTTCTTTTTTTTTTTTCTTTTTCTTGCTGTTGCAAAATATAAGTTCAGAATTCAGACTATTTTCTCACAATTCTCACAGTTTAGTTTTAGAAGAAAAAAAAAACTGCAGCTATTTCTCTCAAACTCATGACTTTAATTTAGGGGCTTATTGATTATTGGCCTGGCCGATTATCGGTGCCGATATTAAGCTTAAGTTGAGATATTTTTTTGGTTAACGTTATCGGTCATCTTCAAAACCCATTTGCTGATAAAATTATGTAAAAGCATTTAAAGAAAGTTTTTGTCAGAGCCCTTGTTATTCTTCATTTTGACATTTTTATTTTTACACCAGACATATACATTGGTTCAAATTATCGGTTTTTGGTCTACTTGAACTGTAATAATTGGTATTGGCATCTCCCCTGAAAAACACAAAATGGTCGACCATTCGAGTTTATATGTAAAATGGATACTTTTTTCTTGCTGTTGCGAGATGTAAACTTTTTTCTCACAATTCTGAGTTTACATCTCACAGTTCTTAACTTTTTTCTTTCCCCCAAAAATAAAGGCTATTGCAGCTTTTTACCTCAAAATTTGGACTGTAATGTAGAGGTCAACCGATTATCGGCGCCGATATTAAACATTTTTATGGTTATCGGTATGGGTCATTTTAAAAATAATTTACAAGCATTTGTCAGAGCCCTTGTTATTCTTAATTTTGACATTAATTTTAATTCTTACACCAGACATATATATATATCGGTTCAAACTATTGGTTATCGGTCTACTTGATCTGTAGTAATCAGTATACTGTAATAATCAAATTCTGGGTTTATTTCTAAAAATGTACTTTTAAACTTTTAAAGATATAAACTTTATTTTTGAGTTTACGTCTAACAATTATATATATATATATATATATATATATTAGTGGTGGGCCGTTATCGGCGTTAACGTGCTGCGTTAACGCGAAACTCTTATCGTGCGATAAAAAAAATATCGCCGTTAATCTATTCTCATATTTGGGTTGGGAGCTGGGTCTAAACTACGCAAGCTATGATGACTTTCACCTTGATAGTTTAACGCGGATGTATACCGAATATGGTCACGCGTTTAAATCTCCTCCACCAAAACACAGACAGGATCGCGTCGTCCTCCATTCATGAAAACCGAATCTACTATAGCGCGAAATGCCACGTAAATTCGTCGTTTTTTGGATTCATAAATCAGATGTTGGTCAGTCACTTAATTCAAATCGCGATATGGACTAGTGTATGTGAAAACTGAAATGCAAAAAGACCGTTTTAATATGAATCCGATATGTTCCGTTTGCCTAGCTGTATGTATGCATGGCGGAGACGAGCTTTTACTACACGCATACTGAAACACACGTGACGCTCCCGGTAATTTTTGGCATTTTCATCTCACATGAACAGATAAACTCAATCTCCAAAACTGCTGTGAGTGTCACTTTTACCGTTTTATTTGAGAAAACTAGCATCATATCATACTGTATGACACAGAAACGTCACGGCAACCTGTCAAAATAAAAGTACGGTGTAACATGTAATGGGCTGGGTAGGTGTTGACGTTAAAAAAAACACAATCTAATAGGTAGAAAAAATAATTTCATTGTTAGTTAGTTAGTAAACACAAGTACATCTAATTGAACATAATTTATTTTCATCAACAAATTATCATAGAACAGCTTTATGAGCTTTATGATCCATTCTCAAAGACTTACTTTTAGTCATTATTTGGGTAGCACACATATTCTGAATGCCTTCAGCAGAACTCAAATTAGCCATTTTAATCTAGATTAATCTAGATTAATTCCAAGATTTAATCTAGATTAATCTAGATTAAAAAAATTAATCTATGCCCACCCCTAATATATATATATATATATATATATATATATATATATATATATATATATATATATATATAGGGCCGGGACTTTAACGCGTTAATTTAGATTAATTAATTACACAAAAATAACGCGTTAAAATTTTTTAACGCATTTTAATCGCACTAAGTTTTGCACCGCGGAACGTTTCTCACTGGATGAGATTAGGCGGACCGATTATACTGGAGCACAAACTAGCGTTCAGACAAGCCAAAGACGTCCGTCCTAAATAGTATTGTATGTCCCAAATCGTAGTATGTTTAAAAAGTATTCCAAAGATTCCCGGATGGTCTACAATTAACGATCAATGCACACTTTTAACTGCTAATATTGCCCGCAACACACTGCGCCGTGAACGAGGATTCGATTAGAACTACAAACACGCATAAAAAGTGTTAAAAAACTACAAACATGGAGGATATACGCGACCAACGGACAGGTAGAGAAAGGGGTTTGAGTGATAAATAATCAGTGTGTAACCTGATAAAAACTATTTTTTAAATGTTATCCGCATTATATTCCATGTGCAGCAACTTTTATAATGATAGGTGTCGTCATTAACGTTTAAATGCATAATTAAGCAAACACAAGAGCAGAGTTCTCGGAATGAAAGACTCGTTAAGAACGTGCCTCTTGCTACATTTAATGGCAATATTGTACTGGTCTGGTGGACTTGGTTGAACAAAAATAAGCAATATTTTGTTGCTTAAGCTTATGTATTTAGTCATTATTCAATGGTATACTAAAAATCCATGTAAAATTCTTAATTCTCACTGTTCTCAGGTCAAATATTTACATGCGATTAAAATGCGATTAATTTCGATTAATTAATTACAAAGCCTCTAATTAATTAGATTAAATTTTTTAATCGAGTCCCGGCCCTAATATATATATATATATATATATTTCCCTTTCTGCCATAAAGGTAATTTCAACTTTTTACATCTCACAATCTCTGCTTCTCAGAATTAAATGAAACAAATCAGAACTGTGAGATAAAAAGTAGCAAAAAGTCATTTTTTATCCCACGGCGGAAACCAGCTTTCATGGTCATGCGATCTCAACATGTACAAATACTGATAATTTCTTTATATCTAAGGCATTTTAGTCAGGAAACAGATTACATTGTCAAGGTGACTTGAACTTTGAAGTTTTAGAGACAGCACAAGTTGTTACAATTTGATGAAAGGTTCTGAAGACATTTATTTCTTATTTGGTCTGACGTAGAGTGGAAGCATCAGTCTAGGAACATGTGTTAATGGAAATAGGGTCAGATTTAGGGTCAAATAAAGAGGAAATAGTTTATTAAAGAAAATCCTAGAGAATACTGCAACAGAAAAGCTTTACACTGACTATAAAGTTGATTCCAGATGTGAAACATTCTCTTGCGTTCATTTCTGTAGTATATGTATATTTGATGAATGTGGAAAAGTCATACGAGGACTGCTTCTGCGACACTGACCTTCTTTCAGTCAGCATGCCCTGCTGCTTTCACGCAGTAACACAGTAAATTCAGCAAAATAAAGTCTGCAAATTTGTCATTATTGGCTTCACGGCTTCCACCTTGGCACAAACCCTGAAAAGCTCCAGGCGTTTCTCTGTACTTCCGCATCTTTATAGGCTGACAACCCAACACAATTTACATTTATGCATTTTGGCAGACTCTTTTAAGTGACTTCAGTCCATTCATTATATCAGCATGAAGTTGCATGGAATAAGTATCAGTCATATTTAAAATACACCATTAAAACAGCATTTACACTGATGCAATTAAATGGTTGGAGGTCGCAATGTCTCTGTGCTGTTAGGTGTTGGATCGCTGTCTAATCTGTAGTCACTGCATAGAGATAAGAACATCAGATGATCTAAGACGAGATAACAGCAGGTCTTCTCCTGGATTTGCTCTTGTCATACTGTATTTTTAAGAAGTAAACACAGGCTTTGGCAGTGAGTTTGGTCTGGTTGGATTGCACTACACTATATGTGACAGGTCTGGATCTCTCTGCTGGATCTTTAAATCATGGCTGCTTCCCAGGCTCATGGAGGTCCTGCTAATGCTGACCCAGAGGAAAAGCCTAGTTCAACAGCTAAGATTTGACATAGCTAAGATCGACACATCGTCTCAGTGGATCTATGTGCAGCACAAATATGAAAATGTTGGACTGCCATCCAGACCTGTCACCTAATTATAGGGGTCCCAGCCAGAGTGAAACATAACAGAAGTAATGTCTGAACATATATGCATGTATATTTTTTATATTATATATTTAATAATATATAAAATATGTAATAATATTAAATACAATATTTCATTATATATGATTGCAATTAATTAATCAGCATTTGATTAAAAAAAACAGCTCCAAGAGAAACATTCTGGTCCCATGTCTGTCTAAAAATCAGACTAAATCATGCCTGCTATGACCCACCTCAGCCCTACTATCAAAGTGTACAGTTGTAATTGCTGTGTAAATGCATTTATGCCACCTCTGAGCAGTATTAAACTGTGTAAAGACACCTCTTTAGAAGTGCTTCTGTGTCACCTTTGCAGTGTAAATCTGACATATTTCAATAGTTCACTTTTGACATTCTACTATTAAGGCATTTTTACACAGCTGAGTTAAGGCTGCTCTGTGTCTGCTCAAAATTCAGTGTAAGGATGCCACAGATTAAATGCAGCATTATGTTAAATTAACTTGCCTTAACTTAAAGTGAGTAGGGGTGAGCGGGGCACAACCTAACGCGGGGTTAATTGTGACACACGTGGTTCAAATATTTCCACACATGCTAGCATAACCAAATTTACGGTATTTACTAGTTTCCATAGCAACGCTATGCAGAGAAAAAAGAGCGCCAAAATTCAAAAGCATTTTGAAGATATTGCTGAATATTTATTTTACCATAGTAAAAGTACATTTCTGGCTGAAGTAAACTTTTCATTTCAGTTTTTAGTATTCATTTAAAATTAGACAAAACTGCTATTATTTTAATCTCCAATTTGTTATTTATCAGTTTAGATAGTTTATTAATGCTTGGCAGACCAGCAAAGACACTAACCTGTTTTAAACTCCAGTGGCGCAGATGGGGAACGTTGTAACACTGTGTGACAATATGCCCCGCTGTTATTAAACTATGCTTTTCTATGACATTAGCGATGCAATTTACACTATTGGCTTATAAGGATTTTGATAAGAAACCACAAGAAACAGGTGAATAAAGGCTGACAATCAATGTTTAATGTTCAGATGTTCAGTTATTATTTCAAGAAATGTAAAGCATTTTGGCTGGTTTATGTGTGTGGTGTTCTATGAGAGCTGTGTGTGGAGGGACGGGAATGTTTTTCTGAATGTCTAAATGTGTTTCATCTATTTGTCCACAACTTTTTTTTCTACTACTGTACAGCTGTGTGTTGAGATCAGGGCCGTTCAAAGCCGGTCAAACTCCAAAATTAGATAATTTTTATTTAAAAAAAAAAAAAACGTCATTACTTTATTTGAAAAAGTTAACATGTATTTTACTGACAAAATATTTTAGTTGTGTATATTTTTTTCATTCGATCAGATAACATTTTAAGATGTCATATTGTCGTGTTACAACGTGCCCCTCAGATGTTACAATGTACCACACCTACGGGGCATGTTGTCACATTTCACTTCCTTTCTTTTGAGGTAAATAACGAAAAACGTATACACTGTAAATATGAAACAAAGCGATATATTTGTACTAGACAAGTGTGAAAATAATGTGGATAAAAATTGTACTCTGAACCCCACGTGGATTTACATAAACCGCGAAATTCAAAAAGTGTTAGGTTGTGCCCCGGTCTCCCCTACACCCCTCATATTTCAGCAACCATTTTAGTATATCTTCTCAAGGGACAATACTATAGAAATGAAACTTGGATATATTTTGGAGTAGTCACTGTGCAGCTTATATAGCAGTATATATTTACTGTCCTCTGAAAATAACTCAACATACAGCCATCATTGTCAAAATAGCTGGCAACAAAAGTGGCACCCTAAGTGATAACAGCAGTATGTTGTTTAACCATTCAAAGCCACATGTCCTATTCATCATGTTTACGCTTTTGTCTGCTTGACAGGACCATACAAACATGTGTATCAAACAGTTCTCTCATACTGACTGCTGGATGTTCAACATGGCATCTCATGGCAAAGAACTCTCTGAGGATTTGAGAATTAGAATTGTTGCTCTCCACAAAGATGGCCAAGGCTATTAGAGGTTTAGTAACACTCAGTAACACAAGTTACACTACAGTGGTCAGGGTCATACAGAGGTTTTCCAAGATGATTGCAAGGGTCGATCAACGAAGTTGAGCAATCGTTCTGTGTGTCAGGTGCAGAACCTGGCTTCAAAAAACAGATGCATGAGTGCTGCCAGCATTGCTTTAATAGTTGGAGAAGTAGAATGTCAGCTCGTCAGTGCTCAGACCATACGCCGCACACTGCAACAAGTCAGTTTGCATGAAGCTGGCTCACAAGAAAGGCCACAAACAGTTTGCTGAAGACAACCTGTCCAAGGGCATGAATTACTGGAACCATGTCCTGTGGTCTGATGAGACTATAAGATAAACTTGTTCGGCTCAGATGGTGTCCAGCATGTGGTGAGGAGTACCAAGAAAATTGTGTCGTGCCTACAGTCAAGCATGGTGGTGGTAGCATCATGGTCTGGGGCTGCATGAGTGAGGCTGGTACTGGGGAGCTGCAGTTCATTGAGGGAACATGGATTTCATTATGTACTGTACATTCTGAAGCAGAACATGATGCCTTCTCGCCAGAAACTAGACAGAACGTCAGTTTTCCAACATGATAACGACCCCAAACACACCACCAAGATGACAACTGCCTTGCTGAGGAAGCTGAAGGTGAAGGTGATGGCGGGGGCCCAAGCATGTCTCCAGACCTGAACCCTATTAACACCTGTGGGGCATCCTCAAGCGTAAGGTGAAGAAGCACCATGTGTCTAATGTCCAGCAGCTCTGTGAGGAGTGCAAGAGGATCCCAGCAACAACCTGTGCAGCTCTGGTCAATTCCATGCCCAGGATGATTGAGGCAGTGCCAGATCACAATGGTGCTAACACAATGTATTGACACTTTGGCAAGTTCACTTAGGGTGTACTCACTTTTGTTGCCAGCTATTTTGACAATAATGGCTGTATGTTGAGTAATTTTCAGGGGACACTAAATCTATACTGCTATACAAGCTGCACATTGACTACTCTAAAATATATCCAAGTTTCATTTCTATAGTATTGTCCTTTGAGAAGATATACTAAAATAGTTGCTGAAATGTTTATGGTCAGTAAAAAAAATGCCAAATTTACACTTCAAAGGCAGCACAGAAGCTTATGAAGTGCCATTTAGGTGTCTGTACACAGATGCTATTAGAGACGGCTTAAATGCATTTACACAGCAATTACAACTGTATATCTCGATATTAGGGCTGAGGTGAGCCTGAGGAGGTATAATTTAATCTGGCTTTGATACAACATTGCATCTTCTCACTGAATTTTGAGCAGGCACAGAGCAGCCTTAACTTGGCTGTGTAGAAACACCCTAAGTTGGCATATACTTGCAAAGTTACGTATAGTTAGTAGAATGTGTAAGTGGTCTATTAAAACGAAGTGCCGTAGATCCATACTCCATTCGTTCCAGACAGGCCAAAAGCTCCAGAAGAGAAGGCTGCTGGTGAGAGAAAGATTACCATTTTATAACGGGCAATAAAACATGACTTGTGAAGAGCCGTGAGTGTCACTTTAAGTGCTTCGGTTCTCTGTAGGGAGGGCGTGTGTCTGGATTACAAGCAGGGGAGGATGTCGATCTCTCTGCCTTTGTGACAGATTTATCAGAAGAGCCATTTACTGGCAGACGACGTCCAACATAGACACGCTCATAGACTATTTAAACTCAGCCATGGATGACATTATCACAGGTCAAAAAAATGTTGTCGTAAAAAAGCTCAGGTCAGAGAATCCACAGATGCAGAATAAGACGAACTGTTTATGTGCATTTGGGAAAGCATCTGGACGGTCCGGAGGCTAAACACCTGGAG
This sequence comes from Garra rufa, assembly GCF_049309525.1. Taxonomy (NCBI): domain Eukaryota; kingdom Metazoa; phylum Chordata; class Actinopteri; order Cypriniformes; family Cyprinidae; genus Garra; species Garra rufa. The sequence continues at coordinate 7,187,468 of NC_133384.1, read as the reverse complement.
GAGTTAAGAGAGGCGTTTAGGAAATCGCTTTGAGGGGACAAATTAAAGCCTTGGCATGTGAAACTTCTAGAGACTTTAAAGTCAGCTTTTGGCAGTTGTATTGGGTAGATAATGCGCAACAAAAACAAAAAGAAATTCAATTACTTTGCTTAAAAAATAAAGCATTACTCTGCTTTAAACATTATTCGCAATGTTTTCATAAATAAGCATCCTCGTTCTCATTACTGTAATGTCAAAACAAATCTCATTCCTGATATATATATATATATATATATTCCAGCATATTCAGACAAATCTATTGGCAAGACAGATATTTTTGGAGGCAAACAGACATTTACGACTCCAACAAGAGCGAGTCCCAGGATGGGCCAAAGAAACAAGTGTGGGATGTGAAAGTCAGCAAAAACCTGAGGATTTTGGAATTACAAGCACTGATTAATTATTTCATGGAATTTCCAGGAATCTTAAACATCAAGCAAAGAACACAAAACAGATCTAACGCATTTGCCAATAGAAGTGGTTTGCATTAAAGGAAATAACGTTTTTAAGTGGCTGTCTAGACATGCTTTCTTGGGACAGTTTGAAGAGAACAACGCATAAAGGTTTTCCCTTTTCTTTAATAAAATGAGGAGAAATCACACCTATTTTTAATTATACATATGTAAACAAGAAATAAACCCAAATTAAACATGAGGGTGACAAAAAGACTGTGGTTGGCAAAATAAAACTTCAGTGACTTCAGTGAGATGTACAAAATGTTCATCTTTTTTTTTTTGTGCTTTAAAGTTGGTGCTTAGGTATTAAAAAAGGACCCAACAGCATCAGATATGCTCCATCAGCAAGCCAATTCATGTGTGACAAAGCAACTCCCTACTACAAACGAATTAATAGCAAAGAATTTCATATTGACAGATGTAATAAGCTGTTCATGAGAGTAACTTGGAACCCATTCATGTTATTTCTGAGATTCCTCGATAACAATCCATCTGTTCTGGGTTTACCGTCGTAATGAGAGGAAAGAGAATGTTTACTTTAAAAATCAGAATAATTACAGTGATCTAGTATATTATCAACTAAATGACAAAGTAAAATAATGATATGAATCTACTTCAAACTATGAGCAATTGGTTGTGTTGTAATCAAATTAAATGGAATAAATGTTTAAATAAATAACAAACCGTATTTGTATAATGTGTAACAATTTAGTATATAAACCATATTTGTGTAAAGTTTAACTGTTTACTATATACTATGTAACTACTGTATACTCCAACTGGTTAACTTCATTATAATCATTATTTGGTTCAAAAACTTTGAAGTCATTATATGTGACCCTGGACCACAAAAACGGCCTTAAGTAGCCCGGGTATATTTGTAGCAATAGCCAAAAATACATTGTATGGGTCAAAATGATAGTTTGTATGCCAAAAATCATTAGGATATTAAGTAAAGATCATGTTCCATTAAGATATTTTGTAAATCTACTACCGTAAATATGTAAAAACATAATTTTTGATTAGTAATATGCATTGCTAAGAACTTCATTTGGACAACTTTAAAGGCAATTTCCTCAGTATTTTGATTGTTTTGCAACCTCAGATTTTAGACTTTCAAATAGTTGTATCTCAGCTAAATAGTTTCCTATCCTAAGACATCAATGGAAAGCTTATTTATTCAGCTTTCAGATGATTAAATTGAAAATTGACCCTTATGACTGGTTTTGTGATCTAGGGTCATCAAGTCACCAAGGCTCACCCCAATCGGCCTGACATGGATGCTACACAGGGGCGGATCTAGAAAATGATTCATGGGGTGGCAATAAAATTATGAGGGGTGGCAACACTGAAGAAAGCATCCTTGCATGTTTTTTGTGGATTCAAGGAATGCTATTCTTATTCGGTGTATACACTAGGGTGCACATTTTTACATTGTCTTATAAAAATGAAATAAAGGCTGATGTGTGATTGACTTGAACCTGATATCTGGATTGGAGTTGAGTTCTATGCAAACCTGTAGCGAGTTTAAGTCTATGCCAAGTTTAATTTACAAAGCATGACAAACAATGCAGACTGCATATGGATACAAAGTCTCAGTGGATCAAGTTTCCTTAAGTCAAAAACACATAATAAATATACAGAAACCACATTTAAATCACCAACAAATATCTTCAAAATGAATAAAATAAATCACTTTAATTTAATAATTTTAGTGCAAGTAAAGCAACAAAAGTCCCTTTAAGTCCAAGTATCTCTTTTTTAACAAACCAACAAATTTGCATGGACCGAAAACTAAATAACAAATTTTGCTGTAACAAGGTCATGACCAGCAGTTTATTGAACCATTCACAAACAGCTTTGGTGAACCTTTGTACAGTTGCAGACATATTGACATTACAGTTGTAGACATACTCGCATCTAAAGAATATGCAAGTAATTGAACCTACTGTAACTGAATGCGACGATTGCCATGTTGTTCAGCAAATCTTTTAACAAAGTCATCTAAATTCAAGGCCTTGGTGCGTTTTGATTCAATGCTGAGAACAGCCAAACTAGACAATCTACTCTCTGCCATTGTAGACCTTAGGTGATTTTTGATTATCTTCAGAGCTGAAAAACTCCTTTCACATGTTGCGCTGCTAACTGGTAACACTACAGCTATTTTGCACAACCTAAACAGCTCAAAGAAAACAAGCTTCTATGGTTCCAGAAAATGAACAAACTCCATCAGAGTAGTTGGACTTTCTTTTCCATTCATCTTAAGTCTATCTAGGACTCTTCCTACCTGTTGAAGCTCATGTTTAAGATCTTCAACACTTGACTCATAAGCATTAGCAAAAGAGACAATATCTTCCTCCCTTAAAAAACTACAGCTTGAAGGATTTAAAGCCTGAATGCCTTTCATGATGTTGCAATTGGTATCTTCAAGCCATTGGTATCTTCAAGCAATTGGTTACTTCAAGCCATTTTTGATGGACGTAAGATCCAGACAAGAACACAAAGTCTTTCCAACAAAGAAAAAAATTCCCAGCGTCTGGCACATTTTTGACGGCATCTACTATGACCAGGTTGAGACCGTGTGCACTGCAATGCACATAAAATGCATCCTTGGCCACTGCTTTTATTCTCGCTTGGACACCTGAATGGGCCCCACTCATTACAGCGGCTCCATCGTACCCCTGACCTACAAGATTCTTCTTGTACTCCAAACCATACTTCTCTAAACAGCCAATTATTTTCTCAGTTAACCCAGCAGCATCAAGCTTTTCTGCCTCTTGAAATTCTAAAAAGCTCTCATAATTCAGACCATTGTAGTAGTATCTCAGAACAATTGACATTTGCTCTTTTTTTCTGAACATCTTTAGTCTCATCTACAATCACAGAAAACTGTACACTCTCTTGAACTTCTTGCATGATTTCCTCTTTTATCATTTCTGCCAGACAAGACAGTATTTCATTCTGGATGGTTTTACTTGTATACTTAGCATTTTTAGCTTGCTGTTCAAGTCTCTTTTTAACAATGGGATCATGTTTGCCCAACAAATCTAGCATGGCCAGAAAAACACCTTGTCTGTCTGAGTCTGGGGACTCTCTGTGACCCCGCTGGGCTATATTTTCAGAAGCAGTTAGGAAAAGAATTTCGGCCAATGTTTTGATGTATTTTCGATTACCTTTTTCTGATAATGTTCATCCATGACACCCAACAGTGAAGTATTTTTGTCTTGCATTTTTTTGTTCTCTGCCCATGCTACCATTGCGTTTACATGGTTCTCAGATTTGGCATGAGAAGAAAACCCACTATCTTTAAATGTAGCCTTCTTCCAATTACTGTACCCCTCAGAGGAGGTAAAAACACTCTTTGGAGCATCAGGAAGAGAAAAATGTCTACATGCAAAACAGTAGCAGGCATCTTTAGACTGTGAGTATTCAAGCCATGGATGTGTTTGGTACCAATCAGCACGGAAGCTCCTCCGAACTCCGCCTGGAAAGGTCTTCTTTGGGAAGTTATGTAGTTTTGGCTGGGTCGGGCCTTCTGACCTAAATTTTGATATACCTAGAAGTAAAGTAAAATAAAAATCACTTATATTAAAATGTTACAGTACAAAACATTTAACACCTAATTGTTAATGTAGAGCTACTACTGCAGCAACCTTTGTCTAAAGGTTTTTTGGGCATATATCTCAACGATATCTATTAAAGAACACTGAATGTAACCAAGATAAGCAAAGTTAAGCACATATTGAGCTATGTTTTTTTTAAATGATTATAGGTTAAATAAATCAAATAGGTTTTGCTTATTTTTTATTTGTGTAAAAAAATATTTGAAAAGCACAATGAACAACATACCATGGTCATCTGACAAACAGGGTGCTGGTGTTTCAAGCTCTCTCTCCTCTCTTTCAATGTCTGAGCTCTCTTCCTCTCTTAACCTGTTTTCTTCCACCTCTTCACTCACTTCATGCTGGATATCTTCTGCTTCTTCACTTCTTTCTAGCTCTTTGTCATCAGTTTCTATATTTCTTTCTTCCAACACTCCATCCCCTGCTCTGTCTTCCACAACTTCTTTTGTACCCTTTTCTGTCTTATCTGTACCTTCCACTCCCACAGTATCTGATTCTGATTTTCCTTTTCTTTTTGGTTTAAAAAAAACTCTGGATGTCAGCCTTTCTTTTCATAGTATCCTGGGAGATGCAACAAGTATGACGTTTAGACTTTATTACTTTCCAAACATACACTACACTGAACAATTTCGAACAGCTAACAAGGTAATAAGGCTAACGTGACTGATTAAAAAAGCTTGCTATTTAGTTGTCATATAACTAGCAAGCAACTATCTCAGGCAACACTTACAATTTTTTTTATTTCATTTACCTTAATTCAACATTCATTTGTTAAGTATTACAGTAATTCAGTACCTGGATTTGTTTCTCAACTTCAGCATATGATGGACTGGACACGGCCAAATGCGTTGTTGTCACGTGACGCCAGTTATCAAAGGTTCGGACAATCTTGAAGATTCAAGCTACTGAACAATATACTTTTGAAAATAGTATGCATAAAAATAGTAATACTTTTGAAAATAGTAATATACGCTAAGATATCAAAAAAAACTCCTTTGGTTTGTTAAAAGATCCGGATTGATGATTGAGTCATTTGTGTGTGTGATGCATTAAATGTCTTTGATTCACTAAAAAGAAGCAGTTCATAACAGTTGTTTGTTCGGGACCACCGACACCATTTATCAAAGGTTCGGACAATCTTGAAGATGCAAGCTACTGAACAACATACTTTTGAAAATAGTTTACAGTTAAGCTGTAAGTCATTAACATACACAAAGATATCAAAATAAACTGCTTCGGTTTGTTAAAAGAGCCGGATTGAGTCATCTGTGTGTGATGATCTCGCTGGTTGCACTAAATGTCTTTGATTCGCTGTCAGGAGGCCTGTGTCGGCGGACGTAGGTTGCCGGCCTAGCGGCCGTACTGCTCCAGGGTAAAAGGTCCGGGGAGGGCTTGGGGTTCTGGGGGCGCTCTGCTTCCGGGCTGGGATTCCGGCTGGGCCTGGGGGGCTTGGGTCCTGGTTGGTGTGCCGCCGGGAGCGTGGGTTTGTGCTTGCGTATGAGCCTGGCCCTGTTGCGGGGGCCTTCGGTGCATCGGTGGAACAGGGGGCCTCTTTAGCTGGTGAGGACATTGATACCATCTGTCAGTCTCCCCTCTGCAGGGGGGGGGGGGGGGTCCAATAGAGGTCGAGGATGGGCTTAACCAAAAAAAAAGCGCCACTTAGTGGCGCTATAAGAGGGGGAAAAAGATAAAAACGTCCATAACTATGCAACCGTTTGTCTTATCAACATGAAAATTGCTACACACAGGCTTGATCCAAAGTGTCGCAAGTGACTATAAGGACATTTGCGTATCTCAAAAAACATGGTCACCATAGGCAGAAATTGAGCACCTATTAGACCAGGTTAATGGAGGCAGATCGGAACGAAACTTGGTGGGCCTGTTTGTCTGTGAGAAATTTGAAAGACATCGGCCACTGGGGGTGCATTTTTCAAGGGCATAAATGATTGTATATTGTGTGATTTTTCACATTACTGGATAGACCTCCTCATTCATAACATCTTTGCCTCTACAACCACTGCCATCAGTCAAACTGTTTGTTAAATGATTGAGAAAATGTAAAAAACCTACTTTTGCAAACTAGTCCTGTGTTTTTTGCTAAATCTGAAAAAAAAAAAAAACACAGCAGTACAATTCTCTGGACTATCTAGGTCAATAATATAAAAAATGTTGAAATTTACCCTTGAGAGGCTATAACAGGGTCATTTAGAAAAGGGGCCTGTCCAAATATACCAAAAAGCCTATAAAGAATAAACGAAAGCTTAAAACTTCACAAAACCTTGTGAAACCTCCCTTAAGTTTTTAGGGAGATCTGGACCACAGCTGGTGCTATAATAGTCATAAATATATAAAAAAGAAATAAAAAACGCTTATATGGCTCAAAGCGCTTAAACCCTGGTAATCAATGCTCGCAGCTTTATTTATTTTATTATTAAGTTATTATTATATTTTATTCATTCATTTTTTTTAGCAGGGTGTACTGTGTCCAATCAGTTGATGTAATGTTTTTTAACTGTAGAAACTGACATTGTTATCTCTGTTTTTGGACATATTCTGTTGTTGGCATCTACAGCATGTGATGAAATAGAGAGCAACAGTATCCGCCCAACTCTTTGTTCCAAAGAGTTGTTTTTTTCCATTCATTTTTTCGATAAAGATAAAAAAGGTATGTACCAAATCAGTCAGCTCCAAGATAAATTACTGCAAAATAACTTTTTTTTTTTTTTTTTTTTACATATTTAAAAATCAAAACAGGCGACTAGCTACTCGACATGTTCAGTATCATCACTTTGATTTCTATTATTATTTTGAATTAGTTCATATGTTTTTTTTAATTTATTTTGTTTTGTGCTTTTAACATTTATATTAGTTTTGTATATCTATAGATTTTCATTAATTTATTTTTTTATTATTTTATTTAGCTGAAATAGAATATTTTTTTGTATATTTAATTTTATTTCAAGTAACACATTTTTAATGGATTTGATTTTAGTTTACTATAATAACCCCAATTTGAACTTCACTGCAAACTATTCAAACAGAAATATGTAATTGTTTGTGAAGTGTAAGGGGACTGCCAATCATCTGAGCCATAAATTACAATATGACAACCCTACTAAAAAAACAAGTAGGAATATTCATGCTGGTCCATAATAGTAATGATGGTTAGTGCAGTAAAATATAAAGTGCACTTCTGGGGCTAATAATGTTTTCTGCTCCTCTCTTAAACTGTGAATTCGGCAAGCATAGGACAGTGCTCTGTGTTAGATCAAAAGTACAAACTTCCAGGTGTGACGTACCTTCACTGACGTCACGTGAAGGTGAATCACAGTCAGCCAGGAGGGTTGAAAATGAGAGAAGGAAAGCGTCTGGCAGAGGAGGAGGAGCGTGGGAGTGTAGATCAAAACAAAAGGATTG
>NC_133384.1:7098655-7179434 GCF_049309525.1 Garra rufa | reverse complement strand
GGTAAACTATATATTTTTTTTTATCCACAAGTGTCAATTTACTGTCAATGTAGGCCAAATTAAAAGAACAATCCATCCTTATTTGTGGAAAATTAGACAATAAGCTTGGTTTCCACACTCAGACCATGAGGATGTTTTTCATTTTCTATCAACAGAGGGATGGAACACCACAGGAATGACCGATCATAAACAGCCAAGTAACGAGAGAATGATAAATTAGTCCTTAATGAAATGCGGTTGATGGATTTTGTTCTTATTCTGTCTTTCCATACTGTGAAAGCAGAGGCGAAAAAGATCGAGAAAACAAGAAAAGACTTCATGTTCTCCACCAACCCCGCCGGCCAAATATTGTTTCACATCACACGTATCAGCCTGCCAAAATGAGGCGAGGGGAATTTCTGCAAGCACTCAGCATATCGGTCCTCACACTCACACACTGCTCCAATTAAAAATGAAAGAACAACACAAAAGGGCCCCGAAACACATTCTTCACTTTATAACCATTAAAACAGAGAGTGGAGGAACAGCCAGCACCTTCAGACTCACACAGGAGCTATAGTCCTGTGTTTACCCCTGTCATGACTCAGCGACCAAACAAAAGCCCATCAGCCCCTGATAATTTCCGAGCGGTGGACCGTGGGTCAGTGATTCAGCTGATCAATGATTCAGTTCAGCCGGTAGTGCAGTCATACGTCTCGCCTTAGAGTACTTCTGGACTGCCGGAAGTGAGAATTAGCAGACGCTTCAGTGGTGGTTTCTCACAGAAAGTGAATCAAGTTGACTGTCATCGTTAAAACTACTGTGGTTCTATGGAAAGCTGACGTCACATTTTAGTAGTAGAAGAATGACCTTACTAGGCCGAGGTTAGTTTAGACTTTGTTCACACTGCTTAGTTTAGACTAGTTCACACTGTCCATACTCACATTTTGCAAAAAATGAAATCGGATCCGTTTGTTCAGATAGTGTAGTCACACTTTAAAAAATGCTTTTCTTACTTAGATTTTTTTTTGTCTTGTTTCCAGCCAAAATATCTAAGAATTCTTAAATCAAGAAGGATTTTCTAGACAAGTAAAAAATATTTTCTTGTTTTCAGAAAAAAACAAAAACAAGTCAAAATTAAGTGAGAACAAGCTAAATAATCTGCCAATGGGGTATACAAAAAAAAAATAATCTTATTTCAAAAAGAAAAAAAGATTATTTTTCTTTCCCCATGGGCAGATTATTGTTTTTTTCAAGCAAACATGCACTTAATTTTGACTTGTTTTTTATAAAACAAGACAATTTTTACACGTCTAAGAATCATTCTATATTTAAAGGAACACTCCACTTTTTTGGAAATAGAGAATTTAGTAGTAGATTTAGTAGTCACATTTTAGTAGTAGAATAATGACCTTACTAGGCTAAGGTTAGTTAAGACTTTGTTCACACTGATAAAAAATGTATTTGTTTTTTAACGTCTTTTTGTACTGGTTGTCCATACTCACATTTTGCAAAAGATGAAATCGGATCCATTTGTTCAGATAGTGTAGTCAATTTCAAGTATGTTGGAGGTATGGTTGGTGCACACCAAAAGGGAGGTGAATATCAAAAGTACTGCGAGAGCGATTTGAAAGCATGCAGAGCCATTTGCTTTCTCAGGGCTCCAGATGTTTTGCTACTATTTTTACGTCGGTGGGACTAATTTTTGTGAGCGGTCGCACTGGCGCAACTCATAAGCGCTGCCATTTCTGTTGAATATGAGAAACATCTAACAACAATCAAAACTAAAGCGAAACTAAACCATTTTTCAGTTCGGACCACGAAGCAAACTTGTCTGAGCTCAAAACAGCCAAGTTGATTTTGCGACACTGTTACTGCACAGTGCTGCGAGATCCAGTAAGAAGTGCTTGAATTCACCGCACAATGAAAACGGTTGCTGCAAGATCTAGTGAGAATCATTCGAATTCTGCCCAGAATTCTCTGTTATTCTTACATCAGAAAACCAGAAGTATTAATGCTCACTATAACCATGATGTTGTGGTAGAAATAATACATTTTTCATTTCAGGGTTTGTACAACCTTTGAGAGAGAAATTCAAGCACCTTTTTAATGACTTTCCAGCATTTAACACAACTATTTCCCGCACGTTAAAGCTCTAAAATGATCCAATTTGAATGTTATTTTTAAAAAGGATGACCAAAACATACTTTGCTGTAAACAAACATTTCAGGGTTTGTGCAACCTTTGCGAGAGAAATTCAAGGACCTTTTTAATGACTTTCCAGCATTTAACACAACTATTTCCCGCACGTTAAAGCTCTAAAATGATCCAATTTAAATGTTATTTTTAATGGGATGACCAAAGTATACTTTGCGGTAAACAAAGTAAAATTAGTTTTGCCGGGAAAACATGACTAGAACGGTTTGCAAAGTAACATGGCACTTTATTTTGTTTCAGAAAGTATTTTTTCTACTCATTTTGTTGAACATTTGAATCGGCAGACTAGTGCATCGACCCAACCCTAATAACAATATCGAATCACAATATAGAATCGAAATTCTGAGAAAAAAAAAAAAAAGCCAATGCATATCATATGCCCAAGTATCGTGATAGTATTGAATCAGGAGGTAGGTGTATCGTTTTATCCCTACAGAGTTCCTGTTCAGTTTAGTTCCAACCCTGATCAAACTCACCTACCTGTGATTTTCGAATGATCCTGAAGACATTGATTAGCATGCTCAGGTGTGTTTGATAAAGATTAGAGTTAAACTTTGCTGGAAAGTGGATCCCGTGAGCCAGATTTGAGGATCCATGCTCTAGATTACTCACAGGATTTTTTTTGTGTTACTCCGGTGAAATAAAATAATCCTGGCACTCCCAAACTTTAAAACGGCATAGACAAGTGTTTCTCTCCATCAGGCCAAAACAAGTCGATCCATAATAAAAAAGTGCATCACATGGCTCCGGAGGGGTCAGTAAAAACAAACTAACTAACTAACTAACTAACTAACACTAGCTTCTCTGTTCTTGTTGTGTATCTATTTTTAGGCCTCTAACACTAGCTTGCTTTTTCTTTTTTATTCTATTTATTTTCTTTTTATTTATTAATACATTTAAAAAACTTTAAATTTAGCGATCTGATGTGTTTTTGTAAGAAAAATATCTATATTTAAAACATAAGAATCACTTTAATCTAGCTTGGGCAGTTGTACACAGATCTTGCTGCTTTGGAAAGGGGCGTGGCAGGACTGAAACGCCGTCTAAGCTGTTCACCAATCGCAACTCACTGGGACTGCAAACCAATCACAACACATTTTGTTTTTCAGAAGACGGACCTTCATCAAACCAGGAACTAATCGAGCCATTTGTGCCAGCCTGGGGAGAAAGCTATTGTGATAATGTAAATTATGTAAAAAATAATGCATTTTTCAAACCACCAAGCATAAGAGCCTGTTCCAGTGCACCTCCAAAACAAAATAAAGACTTTGTAAAAGAGCATAATACGAGCCCTTTAATGGACGTGTAACCAGATGTGTCAAACTAGACGTGTCACTGATTGACTGATTGGCTTGTGCGACAACATGTCATGCAAATTTTCTGCTCAAGTTGAATTTTTTATGTTGAATCATACCGTAAACATTTGCATAAAAAAGAATGAAAAAAAAAAATATCACCCACACATATGCAATTTCACTCAGCTGCTTCACTCTGCATTCACTTGGATGCTTTATACACACAACGGAAAAAAATGGCAGAGACAGATCATATCTGATCTCCATCCCCCGTCGAAAAAAAGTTTAAATCTACGGTATAGGGACACTTTGGATATTTAAAAAAAAAAAAAAAAAATTGTGGGGTTATCCTTGAGGATGGATCTAAAAAGTGGCTACAAAAGCAGACAATACATCCAACATGTTTGATCATATTCGCGGACACCATCCCATGCAGATAAAGGTATGTCGCATTTATAACAAGTTACAAGTTAAGGCTGTATTATTTCCGTGATGTAGAGGGAATCCCGGTGCAGTCCTGAACATGGAAATTACAGTATAACGAGGATGTCAGGTAAAACACGCAATCAAAACGATGGATAAGAATACAAGAATGAGTCTGTAAATATTAAAGCGCAAAGAGACTGCTATATAAATAGTTTGCTTGTTTCTGTATGTCTCTGGGTGGCCATGTTTTATCTAATACATACTAAAGTACACATGCATGACGCTAATGGTGTTTTCAGCATTTACATAATCAACATAAACATAAACATCACCAGAGAAAACCTAAATAAACATTTGCTAGTCTTATTTGAGAAAAAAAAAGTACACTCTGAAACTCTAAGGGCCGCTACAACCCGTCAAAATAAAAGTTCAATTTAACTTGAAGTTATGACAGAAATATATTAGCATTATACAATGTACTTAAAAGTACAATGTACTTTATAAAAATAAATTTATTTAAACATTATTTTTAAGGAATATCATGTTTGTCCATGTTTTAACTTAGTATCCCTCTGTTGTGCAGCACTTTGCCAAAAATAAAAGTTTAAATTTTCATTTGAAAACATTCATTAAAATATTACATATATATACATAAGGCTTAAAGCTTTATTTTTTAATTTTATTTATTTATTTATTTTTTTCAGAAGGGAAACTTCAATAATTTAATTAAAATGGTTTTAAGTTTGTTGCAATAAAGGATTTGTGCACTCAAATAACCTGTTCTTATTCTTTTAAGAGTCATTGTTACTGATAAGAATTATTGTTTAAAGAGATATTTCACCCAAAAATGAAAATTTGATATTTATCTGCTTACCCCCAGAGCGTGTACACGTGTAACGCGCTGGATGCTGAGCTGAGTTGGACATTGCTGTGCATCAAAGGTAAAAAATTTATATAAATACTGTTCAGTTTCTCACAAAATACGATGCCATTAAATCACTGCAACAGTTAAACAGTTAAAAATCTTCGTTTGTGTTCTACTGAAGAAACAAAGTCACGACAGCTTAAATGCCCTGAGGGTAAGCAGATAAACATCAAATATTTATTTTTGGGTGAACTATCCCTTTAATATACACTGTGAAACTGTAAAACCGTGATATTTTCTGAGACGATTATACTGTGAAAAATTTCATACCGTTACAACTCTACTGTGCACATTACTGCAACATACTTGAAACTGTTTAAATGTGAAAAATCAGTGCCCTAAATATGTGCAGACAACACATATTTAACACATGAAATATGCATATAATACATGCAAAATACACATATTTTACATGTTTGCTGACGTGTTAAAATGTACATGTTTTTGAACCTGCTGGCCTTCCATAGACCCAATTCATGCACTGTAAAAAGCTTTCACCAGTTTCAACTTAAAATCCTAAGTTTAGCAGCTGCCTTAAAGTTGTAAGTTAAATCAACTTAAGTCATTTCAACTCATAAGTTAAATCAACTCATTCTTATTGTAATAAGTTAAAATGACTTGCAGTTTTAAGCTGATTTAACTTAAAATGTTAAGGCAGCTGTTGAACTTAGGATTTTAAGTTGAATCTGGTGAAAACTTAAAACACTTTACAGTGTGTCATTTGCATCACCCGGAGTGAATTCACACAGTCGGAAGTAATCAGGGGAAACAATGTCATAAGACTGTTTCATCAACTAAACACTCTTTAAAACGCATTTTTCACATTCTTACTGTGCTACACTTTATTAAAAAACTCCACTTTTTATATACTAACTACGGTCACACCAAAATTATTCAGACATTAAATATAATTTATTTGTTTACTAGTGGGTGGAGGACACTAAAGTTCATTTATGTAAGTGAGGATAGCAAAATAAAGTAAACTGTGACATACCCAAAAATTCTTCATACACAGTGGACTTAAATTTGGGACCAAAAATTATTCAGACACTTTGACCATGTTTTAAGTGTTTTTTCCTTTAACTCTTGATTTCTTGTCATATTTTATTACCATTTTTGAAACCATAGTGAATAAACTGTGATAATGTGAGAAATATAAGTATAAGTAACTGTATAAATAACTTTGCAACTAAATCAGCTAACATTAATTGGCAATTCTAGTCTAGACAATTCTACAGTATTAGTATTACTACTTATATTCAATGAAATGTCTGTTCGGAACTAATGACTAGTATTTGACATGCAGTTACTCACATTTAGCAAAATGTATAGTGACTCAAAATAAAATGTTACTGTCTGTTTAATTTGTTCTAAACTAAATATATCCAACACTGTGCATATATATTTTATTTATTTTTGAAAAAACGTTTCCATTACATTTCAAACTATATATTGCGTTTGATAATATCCTGGGATGGAAATTGGCAATGTCTTGCCAAGGCAACAGCAGCAGCATGAACATAAAAGCTGAAGAAACATCCACGTGTCGTTCCTTCACCCACACGCTACATGATTGCATTAATTTAAGACACGGATATAGGCACAACATGTGCCGAATGACAAAAACTACTTGAAATCCAGTCTGACCATTGACTAAGACACATTTCCCAACATCTGACTTTAATTTCAAACCACCTACTGTAAGAGTGTGGGTTGGAATGGGTTTGCATAAATGTATGAATTTTAATGCATTTTCATTGTTTTGTGTGTGTGCGTGTCTTTTAGATCAAATAAATGGACTGAAAGAGCGTATTGTAATATATAATATGTTAAGTATTTTAAGTTTTCACATTTGGGCCTGAGACGTTACGAAAGTACAGTCATCTGGGTCCTACAATGCATGACGCATGCAACATCACAAACAGCATTTGTAATGACGATGTATGCAGCAGAATTATGAGTGCCACACCCGCATACGTGCTGTCTAGCAGATCTACCACCCTTTTCCAATCACAGTCTTGTCTACACGTCCACACCCTGTCCCTCTTATTACCCCTTCAATCGTTCTGAGACTATGCCTTAGAATCCACTTTGAAAGCACCAGAACTGCTAGGGAAGTTTCCCATCTAGACGAACTTCATCTCATTCCCCACATATTATTGTGTGTATGAAGGAAGATTGCACTCCCAGAGCTGGCTGAGAGGCAGCTGTTTCTGATCTCTGAATATCCAGACTGCACAATTGGAACTGATATCATCGTACTTATTGATGTCAGTAACCCTAATATGTTGGTTTCCAGCTTGGTTCTTCATTCAAAGTTAATGATTGCAAAGGCACCGATATGGAACTTCTGGGTCGTTAATGATAACTCATGATATTAGTTTATTTTTACTTTGCATTTTCTATTCAAATTAAGTGACTAGCTGAACAAACATGCTCATGTAATACAAAATAGGTATTAGTTATGCTTAAAAATCTACATGCCCTGTGTCATACAGTTGAAGTCATACGTTTACATACAGCTTGCAGAATGTGCAAAATGTAAATTATTTTACAAAAATAAGAAGGATCATACAAAATGCATGTTGTTTTGTTATTTATCTATTTTTTATTCAGGTCCCACAAATTCTTTGTTTTTTTAGCATTTTTGTGTATTTCAACCCTTTCCAACAATGACTATGATTTTGGGATCCATCTTTTCACACTGAGGACTCATATGCAACTGTTACAGAAGGTTCAAACGCTCACTGATGCTTCAGAAGGAAACACAATGCATTAAGAGCAGAGGGGTGGAAATTTTTTGAATCTGAAAATCAGGGTAAATTTAACTTATTTTGTCTTCTGGGAAACATGCAAGTATCTTCCTTAGCTTCTAAAGGGAAGTACTAAATGAAAGAAAATATGACATTCAGGCAAAATAAGAAACATGTATACATCTTCATTCTGTTCGAAAGTTTTCAACCCTTGCTCTTAATGCAATGTGTTTCCTTCTGAAGCATCAGTGAGCATTTGAGTCCCTTTAGTTGTCCTCAGTGTGAAAAGATGGATCTCAATATCATACGGAAATCATATGGAAAGGGTTCAAATACACAAAACTGCTGCAAAACCAAAGAATTTGTGGGACCAAGAACAGCAGGCAGTTTAACTGGGACAAACATGGGACTCATGAACAACTATCACTAAAAAAAAAAAAAAAAAACAGCTAAATATCTTTTTCAGGTCAGTACTAAAAAAAAAAAAACATGCAGTATGATCCCTCTTATTTTGGTAAAATAATTAACATTTTGCAGATTCTGCAAGGTGTACGTAAACTTTTGATTTTAACTATATGTGTGGATACATATGAGACAATCAAACTATACACTTTACATAAAGGTACAGTGGTTTACCCATGTGTACCCAATCCTCCTTACGATTTATTGAGGTCTTATGAAGCGAAATGATTGGTAATAAATTGGTGATACAGGTAATAATGTTATCATTAATGAACAGTTTCTTGCACAGACTGATCGTTTCACTTCATAAGACCTCAATATATATCATTAGGAGACACAGGAATTAATTTGGTCTTGCCAGTATGCTTTTTTAATTTTCAAAGTGCTGGTAGCCACTGACTTGCATTTTTAAGTCACAGAAGACTATGGTTCAAGCTAAAAATCTTCTTTTCTGTCTTACCGAAAAAAGAGAAAAATTCTTGGATGACTTTAGGGTCAGTAAATTAACAACAACAACAAAATAATATTTTGAAGTGAACTATCCCTTTAAAGGCACGAGGACAAAACAGACAAGTTACAACAGTGAATGTTTTGTATTGATTTATGCATGATACATTTAACAAATTAAAATATGGAAAATACCATACCCTTGCTTAACAACAGATTATACTGATTAAAACACATCAAGATCTTGAAATAAAACTCACAAAGTGTCATGCTTTTGCTGCATTGTTCTAGGTCACACTTACACAACGATGCATGACACTGGTTAGGTCCTATGGGCAAATACAACATATTATTGGCAGTAAACATAAAAAGTTTTAAGCATTAATTTTTAGCTCAGAATTTGGCAAAAAATTAACTGCACACACTAGAAATTACAATTTGACCTTTCATTCAATGCGCCAACACATAGGTCCCACGAGACATTTAATTCAGAGCTGAATATGCTTCATTTAATCGACAACATTTCCTGCTAATAAACATAAAAGCTTAATTATTTAAACAGAAGACTGATTTTTTTCCTTTTGGCCTTCTATGTCATCCAGCACATCAACTAAAACACTGCACAAACCTACCAAAGACAACTGGTCCAGCAGATATACATAGCGTGTTATTAATAAAGATGTTTTTCGGCTTGGTTGGGTTGGTCCAACTTGAAAAGCTGCCGATGAAGAAAGCCAGATTCGCATTAGACAAAGCTCTACATTTCAAAACACTCTGGGCTGTTGAGAATACAAATGTCGTTCCAGGTCAGGTGGGTTGTGGAGTGCTTGACGAATGACTGCATAGCCAACATACATTAATAAAGTCTTGTTTGCATATAAAACAACCAGAACACCCAAGAGGCTTAAATATACTGTTGCAATAAAGAACAGTGGGAGATTCTGCCATGGCTGAATATAAGGAGCTTGACGTACGTAATGCACGCACTGTGCGAGTTACATTCCCACTGAAGTTAGCTATTATGCAATGCTTCACAAAGCCATCAGATATTCTATTATATTATCGCTGATGGTTCACAGATGCTTCTAGCATACAGAATCAGCCTGGTGCATCTGATGTAATAACATTTTGGAGATGTTGGCTTGATAGCTGTATCATGTATAGCTCTAATCTTGAAAAAAAAGACACCTCAAAACACCTCTTCCCACAGTAAAAGTAAATATTACATACCAGAATGCTTATCGTTTTCCACATTCACTTCCAAGGTTCAGCTAAAGTCTACGACAGCTGTTATCCTTAAACGGCAGAGCTGTGGATCTCGCCAAGGCCGCGGCCTTCATCCGGAATGAAGGAGCCAAGGGTGGTTAGGGCGCAGAATGGTTTATTCCCTATGAATAAATCAAAGAAGGCTAAAGACAATATGAAACGGCATTCACAACCTAATTTACTTCCTTAATGTGACTTGGTTCTCAGTGAAGCATCTGGAGGCTTGTTGTTTTTCACTCACAAAAGGTAATTGCAACTTTTTTCTCAGAATTGCATGATTAAAAACTCACAATTGTGAGTTACAAATTCAGAAATGCATGATTGTTTCTACCACTGAATAAAAAAAAGGTACTTTCAACTTGTCACATTTTTTTTTCTCAGAACTGCATAAAAACTTGCAATTGCATGATATTAACTTATTTAAGTGATACGTCTTGTTTTCGCCACTGAATAAAAAAAATCGCAACTTTTTCTATCGCAACTGACTTTCTATTTCACAGTTCTGACTTTTTCTCAGAATTGGATGATAAAAATTTGCATTTGTAAGTTACAAAGTCAGAACTGTGTGAAAAACTCAGATTTTTTTCCATTTTGCAATTCAATTTTTTTTTCTCAGAACTGCATGATAAAAACTCGAAATTGCATGTTACAAAGTCAAAATTGCACGATATAAACGCATTTGTGTTACATCCTGTTTCTGCCACTAAATAAAAATAAAAAAGGTCATTGGGACTTTTTAATCTCACAAAAAATCTTGCAATTGCACGTAACAAAGTCAGAATTGCATGATATAAACCATTTGTGTTACATCTTGTTTCTGCCACTGAATAAAAAATAAAAAAGGTAATTGCGACTTGTCACAATTCTGACTTTTTCCTGGCAATTTCCTAGCAAACTTTTTCCCCCAAAAAATTATTATAAAAATGTGCAATTATGTGTTACAAAGTCTGAACCTTGTTTCTGCTTCTGAATAAAACATAAGGTAACAAGGTAATTGAGACTTCTCACAATTCTGTTTTTTTATTTATTTTTTTATAATTGCATAATTAAAACTCACAATTGCAAATCAGAATTGCGAAAAATTACAACTGCGAGTTTTCATTACACAATTCTGGCTTTTTTTCTCAGAATTGCATGATAAAACTTGCAATTGTGATTTACCAAGTCAGAACTGTGGGACAAACTCTTAATTGTGTGTTACAGCTTGTTTCTGCAACTCAATAAAAAAAAAAAAATAAATAAAAAAAAGTAATTGCGACTTCTCAAAAATCAGACTTTTTTCCATTTTGCAAATTTAATCAGAATTGCATGATTAAAAAAAAAATGGCAATTGTGAGTTACAAATTCAGAAATGCATGATATACAATATCATTTGTTACATCTTGTTTCTGCCACTGAATAAAAAAAAAAAACATAATTTCGACTTTGTCACAATTCTAACTTTTAGCCCCCTCACAATAAAAATGTACATTCGTGAGTTACAAAATAAAAAAAAGCTAATTTAGAGATTGTCACAATTGAGTTTTTTTCCATTTTGCAATTCAATTTTTTTTTCTCAGAACTGCATGATAAAAACTTGAAATTGCATCTTACAAAGTCAAAATTGAAACTCATTTGTGTTACATCCTGTTACTGCCACTATATAAAATATTTTTAAAAAGTAATTGTGACTTTTTTCCTCACAACTGTCAGTCTTTATTTCACAATTCTGTCTTTTTTTCAGAAGTGCATGATTAAATCTTGCAATTGCATCTTACAATTCAGAACTGCATGATATAAACCATTTAATATAAATCTTGTTTTCTGCCACTGAATAAAAAAAAATTAAAAAAAAGGTAATTGTGACTTTTTTCTCAGAAATGCAAAATAAAAACTCACAATTGCATGTTACAAAATCAGAATTGCGGGAAAAAACTGAGATGTAAACTCAGAAAAAGTTGCAAATGCCTCCTTTTTTATTATTCATGTAGCAGAAACTGTCTGCCATAAAAACAAAACTTTAAGTAAAAAACAAATATATGGCAAGTACTTGGAGGTGTTGAAATACATGAGGGATTGATAACATCAGAAATATAATTATATTCTGATTAAGGATTAGGAAAACAAACCTTTTTTTGAACCATGCACAAGAAATATTTAAAAATTAGACTGATGACAGTTTTACTGGCAATAACATGATCATCTTGGGTCTTAAGGTGATTTGTTTAACCAATACTGTGGGGCTTTATATATATATCTGGCCAACCAATGGCAGATGTAAGGAAAACCCGTTTTGTCTTAATGGTCCCATAAAGAACCTTTTTGTTACACAAAAGGTTCTTTGTGGCAAAATAAGGTTCTTCAGATTATAAAAAGGTAAGACAGAGATGGTTCTTTAAAGAACCTTTGACTGAATGGTTCTTTGTGGAACCAAAAATAGTTCTTCTATGGCACCTTTTAAAGCACCTTCATTTTTAAGAGTGTACATTACTAACTATTAATAAGCAGCAAATTAGGAGTTTACGGAGGCAAAAGCAGTAGTTAATGGTTTGTTATTAGCGAGAACTGGACCTCAAAATAAAGTGTGACTAAATTCTCTTTGGTCATGCTAGTAGCAATTCAATTACACCCTTCACCTGTAATAATGGCATTTGATTTACTCTGATTAATTAATGCATTCAGAAGATTGGGCCATGTGCATCCAAGTAAAGTATAGGCTGATATACCAAGTATAGGCCACATGAGAGAATGCAGCATAATAAGCATGACGAATGCAATGGTTACGCAGATTGCGCGGGAATGTTTTGGCTCTCGTTTCCCATCTTCGCACTTCTCCAACAGCAGAGACGCTAGGGCAATCGCCGTGAGCCTATCTGACCTCACGACTTGGGGATTTTCCCCGTGGTCTCCAATGAAACTCATAAAGGGAGGCAAAGTCGATTCCGGTTTCAGATAGCGCGCGGCCCAGACAGCCTGACCTACAGCCTCTCTCCAACCCCAAATCCTGGAAGGGATAGACAGCAAGAGAAACAGTGTGCGATAGAAAGTTTTGAATCCTGGAGACACACACATCTGGAGAAAGATTTACTCTTGCACTCCATCGCTTTCTCTAGGGTTGAAAATACATTTTCCCTGCTCCTTCCTCTGCCTGTTCTCCATTCACGTTTTAATGGGACGTTGTCTCCCTGCCGTGACGGTGAGGAATCGTGTAACCGCCGTGTCACCAGACTCTCATCCCTCTCTCTGTTATGTGTCCCCTGATGAGAAGACAGAGGTGGAGGAAGGCAATCCATCACCTACTGGCGGCCCAAATCATCCAGACTGTCCCGCCGCGAGGCATTTAGTTAAAGTTAAGAAACGTTTCCTTAGACGGGACCTACAAAATGAAATTGCTACAATAACTTCGCTTAGGACTATGTGGGAATGCATGACTTGTAATGTTTGGAGAATTGTCACTGATATCTTTATCCCCTTCTTTGTATATTCAACAAGTCAGTAAGTTCTGGGTATTTATTGTCGTGTGATACAAGGTAATACACCATGTCATTGCAAGCTTGTGAAGTGCTGTACTAAAGTAGTAACAGCTCTCCTGTCTCAGGTATGAGGCAGAGACTGCAATGGCTCATTTTAACAACCCTAATAAAAAGCTAGTCTCCACACAAACATTCAGCGCCTGAAGAAAGAGAAGTTTCTGTTTCCGCTCTCCATTCTCTATGTGAATAACTCGCTGAAATTCCAACCATTTCAAAAAACCAAAAGTCATTACAACAACTGATAATTTTGGCCTCCTCAGGCCGCAAAAAACACAATGTCAGATTTTGCAAGCACCGTGTGAGAATTCAGTGCAGTCATGATTTTATGGTATTACACAGCAGTGACTTCCAGATTTCCTCTTTTCTGTCATCACAACACAAGCCGTGATTATTATGATTTAACCCTTTAATTCTCATTTCCACTTGTGCACAGGTTTCAGTCTAAACCATGTGAAGGAGAAAACAGTATTAACAACAACAAAACAATCATATTTAGAATCATTCAATCTAGATTTTTCGAGCACACTCTTAAAAATAAAGGTACTTCTAGTGATGCCGTAGAACAGGGTTCCCCAAATCTTACCCTGGAGGTCCAATGCGCTGCAGAGTTTAGCTCCAACCCTGATCACACTCACCTACCTGTTATTCTCTAATGATCCTGAAGACCTTGATTAGCATGCTCAGGTGTGTTTGATTAGGGTAAGAGCTAAACTCTGCAGGAAAATGGATCTCGAGGTCCAGATTTGATGATACCTGCCGTAGAAGAACCATTTTTGGTTCCACAAGAAACCATTCAGTCAAAGGTTCTTTAAAGAACCATCTCTTTCTTACCTTTTTATAATCTGAAAAACCTTCTTTCACCACAAAGAACCTTTTGTGAAACAGAAAGGTTCTTCAGAAGTTAAAGGTTCTTTATGGCAGTGTTTCTCAACTCCAGTCCTCGGGACCCACTGCTCTGCACATTTTGTATGTCTTCCTCATTTAAGGCACCTGATTTTGATCATCAGCTCATTAGTAGAAATATTCATGAACTGAACTGAGTGTGTCAGACTCAGAAACATACAAAATGTGCAGAGCAGTGGGTCCCGAGGACTGGAGTTGAGAAACACTGCTTTATGGAACCATTTAGAAAAAAAAAAGGTTCTTCTATATGGCATCGCAAAGCACCTTTATTTTTAAGAGTGCAGGTAGATATTAAAGGGTCTAAAATTTCTAGAAACGAAGAGTGGAATATCTCTTCAAACTTCAAACCAAGGCAAATATTAATTCATTCATGGTATCATCAGCAAGATGATTTTAAGGATCTTTGGAGTCAAATGTCAATTGTTTATTAATTGAGAAGTCACCAAAAAAAATAAAAGAGAGAGACTGTATTAATCAAACCTGCTATATTAAACAATGTGAATCAGTTCTTACACCTTTAAAAAATAAAGGTGCTTCACGATGCCATAGAAAAACCTTTAAACATCTGAAGAAACTTTGTTTCACAAAAGGTTCTTTGTGGTGAAAGAAGGTTCTTCAGATTATAAAAAGGTAAGATTTGAATGGCATCGCTGTGAAGAACCTTTTAAAGCACCTTTATTTTTAAGAGTGTAGTCCTGTATTCCACAAGGGGAAAAAAAACAGCAATTCTTGACTCACTGCAATGAGCAAGTTTCACCACAAGAGGGAATCCTTACTGTGATATGTCAAATGTAAAAAGTGCTACAAATGTGATAGAGAGGAAAGAATATTATAACCTGTTATACATTACAAATCAAGTTACATTCAAAAGTACACACAAATATGGCATACAAATCAATAACTATGTTAATAATATTTACTAAAATATTGCTGATTAATAAAACCATATCACATAACTAGGATGAAAAAAAAATGTAATTAATAAACACTACTAAAGACTAATAGAACCCTTGATTCACTACGCTTAACTACAAAATGTTTGCCCCAGAAGTTCTTATATTGCAAAACCAAAAGCTGACTCTTTCAAGACAGACTTTAGACACTGTCTAGCAGCATCATTGAGGAAGGGGGGGGGGGGGGGTCTCCTGAATCAGAACTTTGAGTAATCCCAATAAGTACATCACCACGTCTTCTATGGTAAAAACGTCTACGTAACCCACGGCACATCATGACTGACTCGTATGACTGCGGGATCCCTCATGCATGTTTTGGCTGATATGCAGACGAAAGACCCACACATGCCCTCGACTCAGCCTTTGATGATGTCACAACCCAGCTGGCTGTCTCACTGAGAATCCCAGACATCTGTCCTCGGCCAATTAAACAGGAAGTTAGCCTTCCGGGCACTTCCTAGTGAATCTGCGCGCAACATGTGTCGCAGCAGTAAAGGGAAGCGTGGAATACTTAACGCGCGCTGCTTCAAAGTGACGTCAAGATGTTCTCTCTCAGAGAATAAGGGAACTGTTTCAATGGGAAGAAAAATGAGGTTCTCTGAAAAATTACTACTCGTAATCTGCAGTTAACCAGAATTGGCTAATACATTTATGAGAAACTGCTATGCCACCGCAAAACTCTCAAGTACTACTGTAATAACTCACTTCTTAATACAGCAGTGTCTTACATTTAAGAAGAGCAAGACTGTGAAAACTTAGACACTCTGCATTTAATGACTTGTCATGTCTGTCAAGCAAATTCCACTACGTGCTCCGTAAACCCTGCAGAGGGAAAGTTGCTCAGCCCTACAAATAGAACAATTAGAAAAATAAATAAATAGGAAACGTAAAGAGAGGGAGGGAGCAAGGAAGAGGGGAGGGAGGGAGGGAAGTATAATTACTGTGTAAGAGAGAGGAGAAGAAGTAGAAACAGAGAGACAGGGGAGCAAGAGCCAGCGAGAGAGTCCAGCCCACTTCAACAAAACCATTCAACTCCTGCACAGTGAGCAGTCCCAGACCTCTTACGAGCGCACTGCTTCCCTGGGGCACATCCAGAAGCCGACTGCCCATCCCATACAAACTTCCCAAGGACCTGGAGAGGGACAGAACTACTCCTGCTTTCCAACCAGCATCTCTTCTCACAACTTACCAGCAAGGATTACACTTTGTCACTTTTTGTTTTCCTCTAGTACTTTAGCTCTTACTTTTTTGCTCCTCTCAAATCTTTGAGCTCATCCACAGGCAGACAGACTTTGCTCCCAGCTCTCAGCGACCGGACGGATTCTTCTCTTACTTTGAAAGGAACTTTTATAGTAAGTTTTTCCATTTCTGTTTTCAGCGACTGACACCTCTCATTTAAGGATGTCCCCTCTCCCTGTTCTGAGCGGGATCTTCCTGCTGCTCATCCAGACCTGCTCCCTCAGTGCCATGGTCACCAAAGGGAGCCTGGCAACGTCCGAACAGGCAGCCACGGACTGTCCGTCCTGTGCCCTGGCGAGGCTTCGAAAAGGTGAGGGTGAGGACGAGGGAGCCCAGCAAGACGTGGTCGAGGCGGTGAAGAGACACATACTTAACATGCTGCACCTGCAAGAGCGCCCCAACATCACACACCCGGTGCCTCGAGCTGCGCTCCTCAATGCCATTCGCAAGGTACACGTGGGACGGGTGGCCAAGGACGGCAGTGTCCTGATTGAGGACGAGGCCAGCAGCCGTCCGGACACCGAACAGGCGGAACAGACGGAGATCATCACTTTTGCCGAAGCCGGTGAGTCCAAATTTCTGACAAACGTCTAGAGGGTGATCTTAGTCCTTAAATACTTTAAAGTAAATCGTTCGGTCTTCCCTCGTGGGATGAAACCGGAGAGGTGGGTTTACAAAGCGCTTCAACTTAACTCTGAAGAGTTCAGGGAAACCTGTTGCCACCGCACAAAGTCAGAGCAGTTAGAAATACGCTGCGGCAATTCACTCCCCCCTCTCGAGGTTCCTGCAAACCTCCTGCTGGTTTAGAGAATCGGTAATTATCTGCGAGGGCCCCCCAGGCTTCTAGCCGTAAGCTCTGCACTGGAGCACTTCCTTGGGGACTGACAGCCTCCTGTGTAGCTTCCCTATAACTGAAGAGAGTTAAAAAAAAAATCATAACGCATCGGAATAAAAAAAGAACTTCTCCATATTATAGGAGGGAAAAGAAGGCTGTTCAGTTACTGCCTTTGTGTCGGGTTTCAAAGGCAGTTGAAAGAGCATTGTCGGCAGCAGCGAGAGCTGTTCAAAGGTGCTGTCAAGCCCATGATGTGAGGAGAGATTGGGTTCTTCTCTGAGTCATGCAGCTCAAACGGGTCATGAGTGACACAGAGCCGCGGCGTGCTGCAGGAGCTCTCAACAGATGTGTCAGACCTAAAAAGCAGCAAACAGAGCAATTGGATTGCCTGTCTGAAAGATGAATGTTTCATGATTTTAGGGAGCTGAGACTGTAACACTGCGGCCTTGTGGAGGGAATGATTATTAAAAATGACATTATAGCTATAAAAATGAATTATGCATTTTTAAGATAAAACAATAAGTATACAAGAGACATGATGTAAACTGGAGTAAGAAATAAATCCTTAAAGACAAGATGTCACATGAAATAATCCACTCGCTGAAACTCTTAAAATATACAATATGCAGGGTTACCCACTTTTTACCACACAACTCCCCCCCCCCCTCTCTGAGTCATTCATAACTACGGCAAACATGTTTTTCAAAATCATTTCATAAAGACACAAAGAGAATTTAGATATTTTACATTCAATACACAAAGTTCCATGACAGGATCAGATCTTTCTTAGCACATCTGGAAATTTAAAATGCACTGATAATTCCAGGTTTTTCATGACCGTGAGAACCTTGTTTATGAGAACCATTCCCTGATAATGTTTTGGTGCCAGACTACAGCTCGTCACATTACAAAACAAATTCAGTTCATGCTTAAGTGATGACAAAAACCCAGTTATGAGGCACAGAGCGAAATCTGTTCATAATCAAATCTATATCAAACTTTTACCACGTGGATTGTTAGTGTATTCATTCCCTCAATGTCTAACACATCTACTGGTTTTCAGTATTTGATGTATTGACTAGAGGAAGATAGACTTAAGAAATCAGGACTACAAGCTCTCATTCAACTGCTCACAATGCAAAATATCAAACTGCTGACCAGTATTGGCACAAACCAAACACATGGACACATCATAGCTCAGTTTCTGTGAGGAGAAATCACTTTTCAATGTTTGTCCTGTTCCATTACTTATCTTTGGCATTTCAAACACACTAAAGAAAATCACATAATAAGAAATATAATGTTTACCTCATAATTCTGATCATAAAAAGCGAATTAAACTAAATACAAGGCTGTAAAAGTACAAAATAAGTCATGTTGTTATACTAAGCTGTGGGTGTAGTGTTGAGAGACTGCAATACATTCTGTAAGATGATAAGTTTTCACAAACACGATTCATAATCAGTCCTAGCCGAACCTAAATACATACGTCTTCTCCCCTTACGTATACTTACGGGCTTTTGTTACAAATGAAGGGCAATCGTAAGCCTAAAAACATCCATCATCTCCATCCGTCAAACCATCGCACTGTCACCATACAGAAACCTCGCGATAACTGTTTTCGTACTCGAGCTCGTACCTCTTGAGGATTCCCGCGCGATTTCCATTCTCGAGTCTGGCGTGAAATGCCGCGTTCAGCTGCATCCCAGCTGTTTCCAAAAGTATTCAAAACAGAGCTGTTCTCCAAATCCACCACAAGGGGGAATGCAGTTGAGCTTGCTTGCAGACTCTGGCAAATAAAATTAACAACAATATAAATTATATGATTTAAACATTTTGCGGCCTTTAGAAAAATTAACCGAGGCTGCTAGTTGGTATACAAGCATAATTTAGTCTGCAATGTGGCACCAGGTAATATTTTTTTGGCTTTGGCATCACAAGCAGAGGCATAACTGTAATTAGATTGATTTTCTAAATGCTGTAATGCATAGTTATGCACGGTGCTTATTTCATACTGGTTTGATTTTTAAGACACATGTTGCAGCACTGCATCACTCTAATGTTGTGTTAAGTGGGTTGTTTAGACAACTGTAATTATGTGTATGATGTAAGTCTTGGACTTCTGCATACACTGTCTGGAAACTGGTCCAAAAATCATCTTTATAATTGCCACACATACAGGTAGACATACACATATCTTCGAAATCTATTAAGTATAGCCTATTTTTTCTGAAAGCTGAATAAATAAGTTTTCCATTGATGTATGGTTTGTAATGATAGGACAATATTTAAAAATGATAAACACAACTATTTGAAAATCTGGAATCTGAGGGTGCAAAATAATATGCAAAGCATATTACTAATCAAAAATTACGTTTTGATATATTTACAGTAGGAAATTTACAAAATAGCTTAATGGAACATGATCTTTACTTAATATCCTAATGATTTTTGGCATAAAAGAAAAATTGATCATTTTGACCCATACAATGTAACTTTAGCTATTGCTACAAATATACAACTGGTTTTGTGGTCCAGGGTCACATACAGACTAATATTTTTTTCAATAATAATAAACTGCTTCTTCAGAAGGTTAAATAGAATTCAAGTTGTTAGTTTATACTTCTCAGTTTTCTTTGTAAATGACTGTTGCCCTCTTAAATTACGTGCTGATTAGCTTCAGAAATCACCTTGATGAAGATATCAGTTGACAGACACAAGGACTGCAGAACCTCAGGCATACCACTTTTATTGTAGGACATACTTGTTTAAACCATTATCTTTAATATACAGCATTCGGGCTGAATGAGCGCTACATGGTAAGACTGATTACTCTCAATTTAAGTGTGTAGCCTGAAGGCATGTGCAATCAGTGCTTGTGTGTGTTAGCATGACTGCAAATAATGAATAACTTCAGTCTGCAGACTTTCAGGCAGTAGCAGAGGGTAAAAATTAACAGCAATTTGAAGTAATAAAAAGACTAGGAATTGCTTTTTAAAGCAACCTTAGAGTGCACCAGAGGTCATTCAAAAAATAAAATTTGGCCAAACTTTCTGCAAAAGTTTAATTTCCATCAAAAGTTGCAAGATGCTTCCAAACCAAAGATAATGATTTAACAAATGCACAGACTTCTACAGACTTTTACTCATTGAATTCCACTAAAACCATGTGCAAAATCTTCAAACAGAAGGCACCTCGATGATATCACTGTGCATGCAGTGCATGTGTGTGGGCGTTCAGCGTTTGGCCTTTCTGATGTCATTCAGGCGTGCAGGTTGCATATGCAAAGCTTGACATGTTCTGAAACAATGACTCAATATTTACTTTGTTTCCTCATTTTGATCTCCTCCTACTTGCAAAGTAATTTATCACAGGGAAAACCCTATAATCACTCCCTTCAGTAACAGTTACAGCAAAGGAAAGAAGATGTCCCAATTGTTCATGCGCAAGCAGTTATTTTTCCTAGATCAAATACTGATTCATTTGCAGAAAAGAGAAGCTGACTTGCTTAAATTTAAATAATACTAAGAATTGCATTTTGAAGGCAATGGAAATAAAGTAGGCTAATTCCGTAGAATCTTTGTCTTATTTTGGGGCTACGCTGCCAGCTTGCCAAACCTTGCATATTACAAAGCTGCAAAGTATCTCCTTTAAACACAATCCAGATTCGAGGACCACATTAGAAAGCCTCCTTGTTAGCCGTGGATCCCTTAGCATTAGTGTGGTCAAAAAGGTTTCTCAGGTTGCAGGATACGTCGCTGCTCATGACATTTTGTAATATGCTACTTAAAGCTTTCTTGGCTTCAAGGTAGAGTAGTGTAGTGAAGAAGGGATGCAGCAGCATCATGCCAACTATGCTCATTTATTACTTTGACAGCTGATGCATCATCCAAACCTGTTCGTGAGAGTGGGTTATTACTTGCAGATGTGGGCTTGGTAGAAGAGTAGCAAGCATCTCAAACCTACATCCAACCTTGAATCCTGAAAAATCAATCAGATAAATAAGTAAAATATGAACTGCAGTCATCTGTATAGATTGTCCTCCACGTTTTGTCTTGAAAGTGCCCGTCCTTCAGTTATTCAGCATGGCCTTGAGCCATGCTCTGCGGATTCTTACCAAAGGTTAGCAGGGGGGAGGCAGCAATAACTCTCCTCGTTACCCTCTTGGTTCCCTGGGAGCTGCGCTGGCCTGCAGGGGCTGGCTGAGGCTGGTGATTCTTCGCCGCAGGATGGGGTGCCTGACTGAGATGGGGGCAGTAAATCAGGCCCACTGTTGGTGCCTGAAATGCCTGTGGGTGATGAGGACCAGATAAAGAGGGAGGAAGTCCGTTTGGGGAAGAGCATAACAAGCATGCTTGGCCTTTAAGGCGCAAGGTGTGGTATCGTGAAACAGCTCGCCGGTGTTAGTGACACTCGACGGAGAATGTATACAAGACTCTACAGTGTTATGGTTGGGAAATAAGGTTTAATTGCACTTTTTGTTTGTTTGCTTCTCATGATAGGATGTAGAAAAGGCCATGAATGCTGTTGCAGCAACATGCTGTGCACTCAAAGGAATTCTAGTGGTTTTCTGGTCTGTTTAGTGACATTATAATGTCAAAGGATGTTTTATGATTGCAGTGTAGGTCTCTGTTGTATATTTTCTCTTGGAATACCTCAGCTGCATTCGCAGCTCATCTGATTTGGATCTGCTTTAAATGCATTATGGTAGCAAGCGATAGTTATCTAGAAGATAACTGATTGTTGTTTGAAATATATGAATATCACGTGATACTACAGCTCACAGTTCGCTGTAGCGCAAGTTTAGTCTGTGAAATCCATCCTCGCTGCTGACGGGACTGTGTTTGAAATATGTTGCATAATAGGCGAGGAACTCAAATCATTCACTCCCACACGCCATTAAAAGAGTCACATTTCCACCCTCAGACTTTTATTTCTAATTTAATATCTTGTTGGGTCAAAGAAAAAAAATCGGTCAAGGATCTTTAATTCCTGAAGGGATCCAGGAAGTGTTCTCATGTTAGCACCTAGCCTCTTTCCCTTCTGGCGTTTAATGTGAGCACTAGCCAAGCTGTCAGCAAGACCTAGACAATATGGTATATGAACGAATGCTACGTTCCACTTGATCCATTAAGCACCTGTTAGCGCTATGCTCTTTGAACTGGCATGTGTGATCTGCGCGAAAAAAAACTGTTGCCTTTAATCAGCATTGTCAACAAATTAGCCAAAGATAAATAGCGCATTCACATAACAGTTAACCAGGAAGAGTACAAACAAACGCCATCGAAAGAGGCGTGTTTCAACAACCTTTCAGGTTGCGGACTGCAAAAGCATTCTTTGAGCTTCAAGCACTGGGGCATTGCGAGCCATACAATATGACAGGAGGCCAACAAGGAGATGAAAGAGGCTGATTCCCCCTAAGGTAAACCAGATAGAAAAGGGGATTATAGAACACATTAACTAAAGCCATGTTTAAAGAGGAGTGGACATCCCCCGGTCCCCCCCACAAACACACTTAAGTTCCCAGGTGATTCTATACTTTAGCCACCCGACCCTTTTGAAGACATGGAAAGGGGGAGGGGAGGAATGTGTAAATGTTATTCTCCATCTTTGTGTGCAGGACAGCTGTGCAAACTCTGCCCTTGCGGTTAAATTGGTGTTTATTGTTGAGGGATTACCGCGTGGCTCTTTAGTCTTTCTCTTCAAATTTCAAAATTTCTCTTTGCTCTCCAACAAATATATTCAGAAGCATGCGGAGTTGCAAAGCTCCAGTGGTGATCTTTCTTCTTTGGGCCTGGGCCTCTGCTCTGGAGGGGCAGTTGAAGGGTTTACCCAGCTTAGCGAATGCTAACGATACCCGATTCTTTCACTGGGTGCAGATTAAAAGGGAAACAATGCGTTAGCCACTACTGGAATAAAGCCCATTATTTTGAGACCGCATTTGTGAAGCTCGCCTGTGTTTGGACAGATGGGTTTGGGCCAGGGATGCTTAAATACGCTCTCGCACACATACACACTTGTAGCTGTAGGTTAGTATTTGTGCAATATTACTTGCTTAATACTTCTTTTCTGGTAGCCGTGACATACAGGATTTGACAAGGTGGCCGGTTTAACGAGAACTCAGCTACAGTGCAAGTAAGCAACAGTCAGCTAGACCAGCCAGAAATAATGCCCCAACAAAGGTTTAGTGGCTTAAAAACGGGTTGAGTCAGTAAATGGAGAGGATTTGTTTAGAAGTACCCAAATGATCCGTGAACTGAGATTTTCCAGAGGCCTTGCCTCTGTCTATAACACGGTGGGAATCAAAGCCAAAGGGAGCAGTCTTTTACAATCCAGTGAGACAGCGAGCCACATGCCACATCACTGCTTCCAGCTGCACGCTGTATGCTGTCATGGCCATTATGTGTTACACTACATTCAGCAAAACTTTGTTCCAGGCCAGCAGACTCTTAATTGCTCAGTTAACGACCAGGAGAGGTGATGAAGTTGGTTTAAAACCCTCAATTATTTCAATTCCAAGGTGGTGCAGGAAGAACCGCGTGGGAGTGTTTGTTTGCGAGTGTGTGTGTGGGAACAGCTGATTCACTGACTTGACGTGCAGGAAAAGGATGCACGGCTGCATACATCTATGCCATTTATTAATAGTCGCACGAAACAGAAGTCGATTGTTTTGTTTTACCTTGAAAAACTGGTCGCTGTTGGCACAGAGTTACAGTGATGCCACCACTCCCAGTGTCAGCTCTGATGTGGCTGGCACACCGTCTCCAAAGTCAAGCAGAGCCTCAGGCTAAAGTGAAATACAAGTACAATAACAAAAGATCAGCTCATTTGACTAATCTCTTATGTTTCTTTCTCTTCCTGTCCCACAGGTGAGGCTCCAGGTTTTGTCAACTTTCTCATCTCCAAGGAAGGCGGTGAGATGTCTCTAGTGGAGCAAGCCAACGTCTGGCTCTTTCTTCGACTGCCAAAGGGCAACCGCACCCGCGCTAACGTCAGCATCCGGCTGCTCCTGCAGCAGGGTACAGGAGAGAAGGTTCTGGCGGAGAAATCCGTGGACACGCGGCGCAGCGGCTGGCATACGTTTCCTGTTTCGGCCAGCGTGCAGTCGTTGTTGCAGAACGGAGGGAGCACGCTGAGTCTGCGCGTCTCCTGCCCGCTGTGCGCCGACGCCCGGGCTACACCGGTGCTGGTGACTCCGGGAGGCGGCGAACGCGAGCAATCTCACCGGCCGTTCCTCATGGCCGTGGTGCGACAGATGGACGACCTGTCCCTGAGGAGACGTCGCAAAAGAGGCCTGGAGTGCGACGGCAAGGTACGCGTCTGCTGCAAGCGCCAGTTTTACGTAAACTTCAAGGACATCGGCTGGAACGACTGGATCATCGCTCCCTCTGGGTATCACGCCAACTACTGTGAGGGCGACTGTCCCAGCCATGTTGCCAGCATCACCGGCAACTCGCTGTCCTTCCACTCCACGGTCATCAACCACTACCGCATGCGAGGGTACAGCCCGTTCACCAACATCAAGTCCTGTTGCGTGCCGACTCGCCTGCGAGCCATGTCCATGCTCTACTACAACGAGGAGCAGAAAATTGTCAAAAAGGACATCCAGAACATGATTGTAGAAGAATGCGGCTGCTCGTAAGGCCGCCGCGGGAAGAGGAGGGGTAGGAGGGGAGGACAAGGTTGGGTGGTAGGGGCAAGAACTGCGGTCCCAAAACGAATGAAAAAGAAGAGATGTAGAGAGAGGAGAGGAGAGCTCCTCTATCTTTATCTCACTGCCTCAAGACAAACTCTCACGTAGACAGGCCTCTCTTTCTCTCGACCACTTGTGCGTGGTCTTCTAGAATCCAATGGGTATCACGTTCCAATGGGTATCTGTAACTCAGAGTAATCTCTGTGGCACTTTCAAAAGAGAAAAGAAATATAATATATTTTTGTTACAAAGCAAAGGGAGCAAGGTCAGAGAGTATTTATGCGGCCTACTTTGCAGCGCAGACGTGCACTGCGGGAAGAGAGATGACGTAGATGAGGTGCCTGAAAAAGAAAATCTCAAAACTATGCAACTTGTCAAGTATTATGATATATTTTTCATCAAGGTGTTGTTTTGTTTCTTAACTATTTACCTTTACAAACTAAAAAAAAGTTGACGTCTGTTGACTTTTTTATACCTTGTACGTATGTGTTCGTCGTGTGTCCGTGTACAAAAGTGCGTGTATGTACAGTGTGCCTACGGGAGTATTCGTGTACGTTTGTGTGCATGTCTGTTCGTGTGTGTTGTTGAGAGATACTTGAAAGAAGTTTGACGGGCTGCTGGAACCAAACATTTCTCTATATTATTATTCTAATTATTCTGACTATTGTTAATAATGTTATTATTTTTGTTTTGGTTTCTGTACATTTCTTGTTATCTTAAAAATGAGACGTTAAAACGTTTACAGTTTTGCACTATATCAACATTTCGATCAGCGTAGCCACATATACAAATATGTTTATAGAGAAAGACTAGAAGCACTTCAGAACAGACGTACCTACATAGCATGACTCTAACAAATGAGATTGTTAAAAATAAACAGGGAGGTTCGGGGGGAAGGCCGAGATGACTAGCACTACATCAGAGGACCATGTATACACATGCATTTTACAAAATAGTGTTTTGGTTTTTTACTCAACACCAAAGAATTTAGGTTAGCGTTGCCTACCATATTAGGCTGTCTCCGAACGCTTGTTCCGAAGATACCAATATGTCTTTCAGAAGGTTGCTTTGTTCTCCCTACAAAGATGTCCAGGTTAGCAAACCGAAAGACCTTTAAAACCGTTTCTCAATGTCCCACCGCGGCTCACTCCTGTGTGTGCTTTTGCACTGCTGCACAGTCCATGCGCGACTGACCATCTAAATGGTTAAAACAGCACTTAAACCAACCTTTTAAAGTTTGTTTGTAATTATGAGTTGTTACAAAAGTGAATGTGCAGCATTGATATTTAATGACTTGTGTAATTGGGAGATGAATAACTATTTAGATATTTGCAATTTTTTTTCTCACCAAATATTAAAAGGATCCGCAGTGATCCAAAAAAAAAAACAAAAAAAAAACCTGCTTTTGTTTTGCAGATGTTCATATTTCCGCTTCCCAACATGAAATATTTTACCACTGTGCAATGTTGAAAAAAAATGAAGCAATTTGGGAAAAGAAAAGAGAAAAGAAAAGAACTTTAGTGTTACATTTTGGACTTTTTTCATTATGTTCCTGATGGGAATGCGTACAAAATGTCATAAAAGAAAAACATTATTAAAATGGAAAAAGAAAAATACAAATTCAGAAAAAAACTATATATATATATATATATATATATATATATATATATATATATATAAATAAAGAAAGACATGTTGTATATGTTTTTGTTTGTTTTTGTTTGTTCGTTTGTTCGTTGTTATTAAAAAAATAATTGACACTGAAATAAGTGGACTAAGAATAAAAAAATATATTTTTTATTCTGTATATATGGAAATCAAGATACCAATATGTTGCATTGCTTTGTTGTACAAATCAAAAAATGTGCTTGTGGCTATTTTTTTTAATCTAATTTATTCTACAGTATTTTGTCCTTTGCTTCACCATTAAAGTTAAAAGGTTGTACACTACAACATGAGAAAATTGTCGGTTGTGATTTCTTGCACAAAATACCCAAAGCGCAAGCCCTACAATATTACAGGCCTTGACAATCAGGGAACAATTTACATGACCAAATATGTACACAGTAATAAAAAAGTTCCCATACCTTCTCCATTTCAAAACTAATCCCAACAGCCACCTCAAAAACATCTAAAAACCAGACCAGAGGGAAAAAAGGACGACCGTTTCCATGTTAAATTATGATTATCGGGACAGAGAACCAGATGGCGTCTATATAAAGCATGTTGCATGCAGAGGTTTGAGTTAAATCACGGTGGTTGTGGAGGAGGTGGACCAGCCATCATGAACCATTACTGGTGTATGACACATTACCACAGTGTCCCCCCAAGACGCATGCATGCAAGAAAACATCAACAGCCTCGCAGACACTTCAGATGCGTTTCACACACCTCCTCTGTCCTAAAATGAAAAAGGTACTAGTTTAGATGACATAAAGTGGTGTGTCAGAGTTCCTGGTTAAAGCAGAGCTGTCTCAGGCTAATGACAGAGAGCAGTGGCAGTGGTAATAATTCAGCAGCGTGCGATCAAAGAGCTGCAGCGATGGCATTCAGGAGCTCAGAGTCTGTGGCCAGCAAACCAGAGGATGGTCATTTTAAATGCACATTTTAAAAATAGCAGTGCTTGCGAAGGTAAGCATTGGGCGTCATGCATCTTTTTTTATTTGTTATTGTTGTTGAGAGGGCATCAGTGGCAGTCTTGGCACACTTGGTGCCTCAGGCAAGATACTTTTAAACTTGTAAGGGAACCTGGGTCAAATTCCCAACTTTTTTTATTTTAATAAGCAAGTACAACAACTGAACTTATGACAGCTTATTATCACTATGTACAGTAGCAGTTTGGACATTGTGTTCCATGGGAAAAAGTCAAACTGGTTTTAAATAACATGGGGGGACGTATGGCAGAATTTCAAAAGAAGTTTAAAGCACATGATTTATGGAACATGCAATATGAATGAGACTGACTTCTCAGTGCTTTAGAGTGGTAAACTTTTATATTAAAAAAATTAAATAGCTTACAATTTACAGTAAATAAATGCATTTTTTTAATATTTATTCATTTTAATCGCAAACATATTGAAGTATTTTACACCACAGGATTTTAAAAAATATATAAGATAAGGTAATTGTGACTTTTTATCTCACAATTCTGACTTTTTTACTTGCAATTCTGAGTTTATATCTCACAATTCTGAAAAAAGTCATTTTAGTAGTAAACTTGCAATTGTGAATTAGCATCTCACAATTTTTGACTTTTTCTCTGAATTGCAATGTGAGCTTGCAACTGTGAGATATAAACTCGCAATTTTAAGAAAACATCAGGTTTTTTTTACTCCTCAGAATTGGATGTCATAACTTGCAATTCAAGTTTATATCTCACAATTCTGAGGAAAAAAGTTAAGTGAACTTGCAATTACTAGAAGAAAACTGCAATTCTGAGAAAAGGAGTTTGTATCATGCAGTTCTGAGAAAAAAAGTGAATTGTGAGATGTAAATTTGCAGTTGCAATACAAAGTTAGAATTCTGAGATAAAAAGTTGCAGTTACCTTTTTTATTTCTTATTTAAGTTTATATAATGCAATTATGAGAAAAAAAGCGAGATTTAATCTTGAAACTGTGAGAGAAAAAAGTAAAAATTGCAAGATACAAACTTGCAATTTTGAGAAAAACGTTAGAATTGTGAGAAAAAAAGGAGCAATCACCTTTTTTTTTGAGTTTATATCACGCAATTCGGGGGTTTGAGTTTATGCAGTTTTGTGGGGAAAAAAAGTCCGAATTTGCAAAAAAAAAAAAAAAAAAAAAAAAATCAACATTAGCAATTATTGTTTTTTTCCTGCGGCAGAAAATGAAATAATTGTGAGATATAAACTCAGAACTCAGAAAAAAAAAAAAAAAAGTCAAAATTGCAATTCTGAGAAAAAAAAGACAGAATTGTGAGTTTATATTACTTAGTTCTAAGAAAAAAATGTCTGAATTGTGAGATGTAAATTTGCATATTTTTATTATATCACACAAATCGAGTAGAAAAGTCAGAATTGTGAGATTTACTGTAAATAATTGCGAAAAAAGAAAGAATTGCAAGATACAAACTTGCAGTTGAGATAAAAAGTCGCCTTTATTATTTTAAAATTCAAGTTTATATCATGCAGTTCTGAGAAAATGTTAATGTCTTTCTTTCTTCAGTCGAAAATATTTTTTTTTTGTTTTTTGAGGAAAGCATTCCGGGATTTTTCTCCATATAGTGGACTTCAATGGGGATCAGCAGGTTGAAGATCTAAATTACAGTTTCAATGCAGCTTCAAAGGGCTGTACACGATCCCAGCCAAGGAATAAGGGTCTGATCTAGCGAAATGATCTGTCATTTAAAAAAAAAAAAATGTATATAGGCTACTTTTTAACCAAAATTCTTGCTCTCGCTCTGTCACATGCTTCTGCAACTTCACGAATTTCATAATCATGTTGCAAAAGTCACGCATGGTTAATTCTTCATCTGTGTAGAAAATGACTGATCGTTTCACTAGATAAGACCTTTATTCCTCGGCTGGGATCACGTAAAGCCCTTTAAAGCACTGCAGTTTGGACCTTCAACTCGTTGATCCCCATTGAAGTCCACTATATGGAGAAAATCCTGAAATGTTTTCCTCAAAAACCTTAACTTCGTTTTGACTGAAGGAAGAAAGACATGAACATCTTGGATGACATAATGATAGGATTTTTTATTCTCAAGTGAACTAATCCTTTAATGCTGTACACTCTTAAAAATAAAGGTGCTTCATGATGCCATAGAAGAACCTTTTTGTTTAAATGGTTCCATAAAAAAACCTTTAACATCTGAATAACCTTTCTGTTTCACAAAAGGTTCTTTGTGGCGAAAGAAGCTTCTTCAGATTATAAAAAGGTGAGAAAGAGATGGTTCTTTAAACCTTTGACTGAATGGTTCTTTGTGGAACAAAAAAATGGTTCTTCTATGGCATCACTGTGAAGAACCTATTAAAGCACCTTTATTTTTAAGAGTGTAACAGACCATTAATTGTTCAGTCATACATTCAACTGTGTAAAGTAAGCAAATGTATAGAATAAAGCAGTTCAGGAAATGTGAGGACTGAGAACTGGCATTTCTATGAACAAAAGAGGGGATGATCCACACAAACATGCATGGTGGGTTGTACATCAGTCATTTATGCATTTTGATTAGCTGAAGACAAAACAAAGTATTTAATAGAGATTTGAACGAGCATTTGACTGTGTGTAATGTCAAAGAGATAAGCGTAGTGTACGCAGGGCTTGAGAGGGAGGGAGAAACTAGTTGCGCAAGGTGTTGTCAAACTCAAGACTAGATTAGAATATCATGTGAGCTCTGCAAACACAAACTGATTCCTACACAGATGGGACAATGGTGCTAATGGACTTTGATTGGAGAATAAGCCGTTGACAAACATCTGCAAACATTGCCACCCTTTTAAGAATAAGAATAAATGCTTATAAATGAGTTTTCTGCAAATCGGAGTTGTCAGATATAAACTCGCAACTGAGAGAATTGTTTGATGAAAAGTCACTAATTACACTCTTAAAAATAAAAGTTCTTCACAATGCCATAGAAGAACCATTTTTGCTTAAATGGTTCCATAAAGAACCTTTAACATCTGAAGAACCTTTCTATTTCATAAGGTTCTTTGTGGCGAAAGAAGGCTCCTTGAAAAATTGTTCTTCTATGGCATCTGTAACATGGGACTCGACGACAGCGTTTATAGATCCAAATGCGAGCTTTAATAACCAGATCGTAGTCAAACGGGCAGGGTAAATATCCAAACAAACAGTGTAATGGAGGCAAAACAATAGCGTAATCCATAAAAACACAGGCAGAGTCCAAAAACCAGAGAGGGCAGTCCGAAAAGTAACAAATGAACAAAGCAATGAAACAAGGCCAAAACTATGGCAATGAAAAAGTCAGAATTGTGAGATTTAAACTTTGAGATATAATATTGCGAGTGAGCCCCAATTTTTATTGTATTTTTATTTATTTATTTATTATATTTTGTGACACAAAAGAGCATTCAAAACTCTTTGGAAATATCAATTTTAGAATTTGTAATACATCAGTTCTTATTGAAAACCTACATGGAAAAAATGAAAACCTACATGGATAAACACTGGTCTTTGAGCCAGACGTTAACTTCACTTAAGCATTTTGGCCTTGGCTTGTATTTCTCTCTGAAATAAAGGAACATTCTGTTTTCAGTCATGTTTGATCAAGGTCATGGTCAGTCCTAGGTTACTTTTAGATGCTGTCATGCATTTTGTTTCATATCAAAATATCCCTCATATCTTCTTTTACCCTTTGACTTTTCTGTGAGGTTGCTCGACAGGCATGATCAATAGTGTTCCACTGTTTTTTCATAAGCTTGTCAAAGCTTTGATCATTTATTTGACAAAAATCGGCAATGTTGTTACAACTTAAAATAACAGTTGTCGGTTTTAATATACATTAAAATAGAACGTATTTCGGATCCCAAACTTTTGTACGCCATTCACACAAAAGACAAAGCCAGCTATAAGAATTTTCACTAATCGTGTTTGATTAAAATCAAAGATCAAAGATATTGATGTGTAAACCACAATCTGAACCTAACCTTTCCAGTCCACTGATTTAGTAGAAAGCACAGAAGGAAAACATTGGTTATCAAAACAATTGGATCACTAGCGTTCCCCTCACTTGACATCCAAGATGTTTTCTCAGCCAGAAACTAAACAGCCGACAACACATTTGTCAAAGCACTTAATAGATCTTCAATCCAAAGCATCTCTGATATCGGCTTCCCCACAGTCTGAACTGGACCACAGTCAAATTCAACAGAACTGCAGAGCTTTTCATGTCTTCTTATGTTACTCCTGCAGAAGAAGACACAGATGTGAAGAACACATTCCACTGATTCCAGTTCTGCTCACTCCTGACAACATCCCTGTGATGATGAAATCTGTCTACACAACCATTACAACCAATGCATATCATATATGTTTATCATATCACATCAAAAAATATCACATCGAAAATAATTATTTGATCCCCTGCTGAGTTTGTACGCCCACTGACAACCCACTGGTTGGTCTATAATTTTAATGGTAGGTTTATTTTAACAGTAAGAGACAAAATAACAACATTAAATGCATTTCAAAAAAGATATAAATTGATTTGCATTTTAATGAGTTAAATAAGTATTTGATTCCCTATCAATCAGCAAGATTACTGGCTCCCATTACTGGCTCCTTTCTTAAAAGGAGTGCTCCTAATCTCAGCTTGTTACCTGTATAAAAGACACCTGTCCATAGAAGCAATCAATCAGATTTCAAAACTCTCCACCATGGCCAAGACCAAAGAGCTGTCCAAGGATGTCAGGGACAAAATTGTAGGCTGGAATGGGCTACAAGACCATTTTCAAGCAGCTTGGTGAGAAGGTGACAACAGTTGGTGCGATTATTCGCAAATGGAAAAAAACACACAAAATAACTGTCAATCTCCCTCGGTCTGGGGCTCCATGCAAGATCTCACCTCAAGTAGTTTCAGTGATCATGAGAAAGGTGAGGAATCAGCCCAGAACTACACGGGAGGATCTTGTCAATGATCTCAAGGCAGCTGGGACCATAGTCTCCAAGAAAACAATTGGTAACACACTACGCCTTGAAGGACTGAAATCCTGCAGCACTTGCAAGGTCCCCCTGCTCAAGAAAGCACATGAACAGGCCCGTCTGAAGTTTGCCAGTGAATTTCTGAATGATTCAGAGGAGAACTGGGTGAAAGTGTTGTGGTCAGATGAGACCAAAATCGAGCTCTTTGGCATCAACTCAACTCGGCATGTTTGGAGGAGAAGGATTGCTGCCTATGACCGTCAAACATGGAGGTGGAAACATGCTTTGGGAGTGTTTTTCTGCTAAGGGGTCAGGACAACTGCACTGCATCAAAGGGACGAAGGATCTGGCCTCCTTCTCTCAGCCAGAGCATTAAAAATAAGTCATGAAGACAATGACACTGCATTCGAAATCGCATACTTCCATACTATTTAGTAGGCAAAAAGCAGTAGGTGAAGAAAAAGTATGCATGAAATCTCAAAATCCACAAAAGAGTAGGCGAGATTTACCTGGATGAAGCACTATTTCTCGCGAGATTCAGGTGTACCTATACCTAAGTATCGTTCGAATATGCCTACTTACCTACTATATAGTACATGAAATGGGTACGTGAGAAGAGTAAGCACAAAAGAGTAAGGGAGAGATCCCCGGATGCCTACTGCGTCCCGCCCAGATTTTGAAGTACCGATCGAGGGATACTTTCTACTTTTCTATCCCAGAAGCCCATGGGAGATCAATACGTCATCATCGAACGTGATGGAGAACAGCAACGAGGGTGTTTTCAAAAGTGAGTAACCTTATGCTGTTCCTTGTGTTACAATCGCGTAGAGCAAACTGTTAAATCGTTTAAGGTGTAACAGTATAGTATATTTGTGATTGTTCTGTAAAAACATGTTTTATATGTATAGCAAACAGGGGAGATCCAGTAAACACACGTATATCTCCAAAGTGAATGTACATAAACCATATGTGACCCTGGACCACAAAACCAGTCTTAAGTCGCTGGGGTATATTTGTAGCAATAGCCAAAAATACATTGTATGGGTCAAAATTATTGATTTTTCTTTTATGTCAAAAATCATTAGGAAATTAAGTAAAGATCATGTTCCATGAAGATTTTTTGTAAAATTCCTACTGTAAACCTATCAAAATGTAATTTTTGATTAGTAATATGCATTGTTAAGAACCTAATTTGGAGAACTTTAAAGGTGATTTTCTCAGTATTTTGATTTTTTTGCAACCTCAGATTCCAGATTTTCGAATAGATGTATCTCAGCCAAATATTGTCCTATCCTAACAAACCATATATCAATAGAAAGCTTATTTATTGAGCTTTCATATGATGTATATATCTCAGTTTTGTAAAATTTTACCTTATGACTGGTTTTGTGGTCCAGGGTCACATATACAACTTAAAGATGACTGTTAAATGTCTATTTATTTATGTGACAGGACTAAGTTGGAAAAGAATTGCAGATGAGCCCATAATAGACATCTGAGTGATGTGTGCTATTACAGTAGAATTCACTGTTGTCAACACCGTTTACTTTATATGAATGCAATGTAAATAAACGCATGTACCTATAGTAACTAAACATAACTGATCTTTTTTATTTGTCCATTCATATTGTTGATAAATTGAGGAGCATTTGTGTTGGATAAAATGCGAGTGTAATGCAGTATTGAGCACATGAATCACAGAGGTGACTTGAATGTTTTCTGGATGTTACAGGGACAGGACGTGATGGACGGCAGAGACAGGTAAAGGGGGACACAGTGGTCAGCTGCTTCATCAGAATAAAGCTGCAGAATTGGCACAGCTGTGTTGATGGCAGTAGTTCTTTACAGGCTGTGAACACATATGATTGTCAGATCAATTACTTTGAATACAGCTTTGTTTTATGTATCTTTGACTTGTATTTTTTTAACATCAGTGTTACTTTTATTTATAATTTTACGAATTTATTCATGTTTCTTGTTGTCAGTTAAAATATAGCATTAATTCATTACTTGACTGAGAATTGAGATGTATTCACATTGACAGCATAGTCATGAATATGTCATGCATATGGCATATAAAAAAAAATACATGCAACTCATTTTACTAAAAAATATAATTAATTAGTGGTTAGCATTTATCAGTATTATTGTTCATAAGCGTTGGTGTTGTCTAGCAATGCATTCCGAGGTAATCTTAATTTCTAAGTAATACTTAAATTTTTCGAGTGTAAAATCAAAAGTCTTCTCCACAGTCGTGATCTTCCAGCAGCTGATTGTCGTGTCCTTTGTGCAGATATTGCAAACACTGAAAACAAGAAGGGTAACGTAGCTACTAGGTAGGGTTGTCGTGATGCCATTGGGTGTTCTGTGCACCTGTCGCCTTTATTTTATTTTTATTATTACTGCAGAACTTAAAGTACAACCACAGGAAAAGATAGTAGGCTATTTTATTAGTTAACAATCATAATGAGGGTTTGTGTACATGTGATTCTCTACACGTGAAAAAAAAGATTAAATATCTTTAAATTATTGTAATATTCATATAATCATAATGCATTAAAATTGCATGTGTTGTTTTTTGTTATTTATAATCCCCGGGGATGAAACGAGAGAAATTTAGATTTAAAGGTACACAGATATGGAATAGATTTTCTCATGTGGCGAGACAATGCACCTCAATAGAGAGCTTTAAAAGAGTTTTAAGAGGTTTGCTGATGAACTAGCTTGTGCAATTAGTTGATTCTATATTGTTCAGTGTATTTTCATTTAACTGTGGAATGCTTGTTGTTTTATCACTAGTATTATCGTGACATATTTTTTGTTTGTTGTATGAGTTGTATTATATTGTGTTTTGCATTCTTTGGCTAAGTTTTATCTTTCTTTGGTGGAGGCTTTAGATAAGCCATACTGGCTTTTTGCCTTCTCCGGCACTTAATATGCATCAGTATCTCCTTGGTGTTGTATTTCTTTTTTGTGCAAAGAAAAAAAAAAAAATAAAAAAAAAAATCCAACAATAAAAAGAGGAAAACAAGGAAGATTTCAAGCCAGTTTTGCGTGTGGATAAACATTTTGCACATAAATAAATTAAAAAC
Organism: Garra rufa; assembly: GCF_049309525.1. NCBI lineage: Eukaryota > Metazoa > Chordata > Actinopteri > Cypriniformes > Cyprinidae > Garra > Garra rufa. The sequence goes on along the minus strand of NC_133384.1, from coordinate 7,143,814 downwards.
ATATTCAAGTGGTTACGATTTTAGGTTTTCGTAATAAAAAATAACATCTTTAAGGATTAAACTGGGTTATAGGTTAAAAACTTTAAAAAAAATTGTTGCTCTTGTTTTAACGTCGTATATCGCATGATAACGTCATCATGGCGGATCGCATTCACACTCAACGAGATTTGGCTGTAGAGTAGGTACTCTCATAGCGCTTGTTAAGTACGTACTTATTGAAATTAAGTACCTACTCATTAAGTATGTGATTTCGAATGCAGCCATTGGGTGAGAAAGAATCAGTTCACAATCATCACCTCCCTGTCTGCACTCCTGTCTGTTCAATAAATGTTCCATTACCACTCATTCTGGATTTGAGTCTTTTTCCCCAGTGTTCTGCAGTGTCAGACTCGTGGCAATACGGCCTTATCAGTTTGGAAACAGCCTCAGCCTTCAGAGAAAGAATACTTTTTATTCATTCATCGGAAGTGATGCTTTCACATGAAACATTGATTTTGTGTGAGGCAGCCCGGAATTTGATGTATCCATACGTGTGCTGGATCTGTTAACTTTATCTCTGGATTTTACTTGGAATGCATAAAATATAAGACCTCGACCTTCACTTAGCATTTCAGCAAAATGTGGAGACAAAACTGATTCTGAGAATAACTGCAAAAGAATGTAATTTTCCACTCCACATCACTTGCATACTTTTGTCTGGAAAACTAAATACAGTATGATAAAACAATAAAGCATCCCAGTGTACAATTTGAGGCAACAGAGATTATCAGAGTTCAAACATGCAACACTCTCAGAAAAAAAAGGTACAAAAGCTGTCAATGGGGTGGTACCTTTTGGTGCACCTTTGTACCTTATTTACCCTTAACTCTTTCAGTTGTTTGGAATTACGTACTTATAACCTGGGTTTGTTAAATATGCAGTTTAATATGTTTGTTTGATCATATGTGTTCATAAATCATGTTCTTTTAATTAAGATGCAGAATAATTTTTGATAAATAAGGGATGGCCCACTTTACCTGAAAATAAATTTGTCTGGAGTACACGACCTCATAATGTTAATCGGTATGTATTTTGCAAATAACACTTTGTATGAACTGTCAAATTGAAATATTACTGCTGGATCTTAAAGTTAAAAAAAGTTATAAAGAAAAGAACATAGCATCTAGGTATCTAAAGTACACATTTTACAAAAAGTATCCCACTTTACCTCAGTTCACCCTACATATCTGTACCTTTTGAAACGGTACAGCCTCAGTGACAGCTTTTGTACCTTTTTTCTAAGAGTGAAATAAGCAGCAAACAATATAGAGTGACTTTATCTAATTTGGTGTTCCTGGACAAAAAGACCGGCCAGCAGTCTGTCGCTATGCTGTATAATCACTAAATCTTGGATTCAATCTTTTTATGAACTTGTTTTCTTTCATTTAGGACAATTAGGTTTTGTATTTCTTTTTAGAACTGATTGTTCGTATAGGCCTCACTGATCTAACCTTACTCACCTTAGTTCTTGAGGGAAAAAAACATTATTTGTGGATAAATTTGGCAATTTTTCACTGAAAAACAGAGGTACACAAACTCAGAGGCCTATGAAAAAAATACAAAACCTGTGCTAACTGAAAGAAAAAAGTTTGTAAAAAGGTTAAATCCAAGATTTGGTGATAATAAAGCACAATGACAGATTTACAACCAATTTTTCATAAGCCAGTCATTTTGGACCAAGAACACCACAAGTGTAATTAGGTGAGGAACGAAAATCTCTAAAAAGTAATAAAACTTTTTTTTTTTTCTTCTGGGAAGTTGTTATACCATGTGTAAGCAAAGTCAGTATGTTTTAGTCCAATATGACAATATTAAAAATATTAAAAACACTTAAAATATTATTTTTAATATAATTAATGACATAATATGATAACTTAACGGATAACTACATTCATCAATATATACTGTAAAAAGTGCCAATCATTCAAAGATTGCGTTATTAAAAAATAATTGAGTCTGTTATTATGTAATTCAGGGATAAGGGATATTTTGTTCCTTCTCTCTTTTTGTTACTTAATTCACCCAAACATGAAAATTAGCTGAAAATTTACATGGATACAGCGAATAGGTGCCGTCAGAATAGTCCAAACAGCTGACAAAAACATCACAACAATCCAGTTCATAATTTAACATTTTGTGAAGAAAAAGCTGATGTTTTTAAGAAACAAATTCATCATTACGACTTTTTTCAAACTTCAAACCATTGCTTATGGCTGAAATATGAGTCCTCTTTCCATAATATTGCTTTCTTCAGTGAACCCTTTCCAGGGTTCTCAGAAGCAGATGTCGTCATAGATGGAAAAAATTTAACACTTTTAACACCAATAGAAAAATGAGAAGCTACTAGAAACTACTCTAACACCAATATAAAGTCTTGCATTTTTATAACTTTCTAACTGAGGAAAAAATAAAGAGAGCCAGAAGAGAGAAAGATGTCAAATTTACCATTACTCCCCCAGCATCTGTATTAGTAACCCCATTACAGATATTTGTAATACATGTTAAACAAATGTCAAGCTGATCTTATGACGAAAATAAGACCACAATATGTACGTTTCGTGTCATATTCGATGTGAAATGTCCACTGGGTGGTACATACGGTACATTTTATCAAAGACTATAGAATACCCAAGACGTGTCACCCGTTTTTTAAAACGAAAGCGCAGATCCTGATCTACATATGCGTCTATGTTCGTGCGAATCGTTCCTGATCCACAGCAGAAGTGAGTATAAGGGTTTTTTATGCATCTTTGCAAATGGCCTTTTTTAATAATGTGCTTGTTGGCAAGTTTCGCCGCTAAATGCGGCTAAAGTAAACATTATGGCTCATAATCCCGCATCAGAAAGGCGAGCAGAGCTCATTTGCATTTAAAGGACCATGCAATAAAATTAATTGATTTTTTGCAGAGCTGATTTTGACAAGGCAAAAGGGTGTTTTTTTACACTACTATTGAGAATTTTTAACCAAAGTATATTATAGACTTTTCATTGAGACCCTAAAGAATCATATGAACTCGTGGAAAATGGGCATCCGATGATCCCATTTTGTTTTTATGTGACGTTTTGTACGTGCCACCACAGTTCTGACTTAAAATAACGTACCATCTGCACTTTATCTAAACCTACCTAAACAAAAGCGAATGTGACGTAAAAACACAAACGTAAGCATGAAATTTTAGCTTGTTTTTTCAATATCATCTTTCAGCTCTTTCATCTTGAGTCATGTTTTCCACTGGATTCGTACCCAAGGATTCCGCATCCTAGGTCCAATTCTGTGCCGGCTGAGTTAACGAGTAAGCTTGCTACATCCAGAAAGCGAAACATATGTAGCTGTTATCATAACTGCATGCGAAAAAGATTACAAGTGCTCACTGTTTTACCACCTCTAGTGTTCATTTCTGTTGGAAAATGCAGTGATGTGTACTTTTTGGCACATATTTTGCATCTTGCGAAAAAGTTCCCACAGGTACGTTTTTGTCAAGAGATCAGGTAGACAAATGTACATTCATTTTTTTGAAAAATAAAAATCGCTGTCAGTGAAAATTGGCTATTTTAAATGCATTGAGCCGGTGCTCACAATATGACCTTCTATTATAGCATACCTCTCCATCTTTTCCATTCAGTACGTCTATCTCAAGAGATACAGAACCAAACATCAAATAAAGTAAAATGTCACTACATATTTTTAGAGCGTATCCGCCTTTCCCTCAGCTCCACTGTAGATATAATGAGGCACGGCCGCTTTGCATACAAAGTCAGTTCAGCCAAGACACGTGGCTACGCGACTGCAGACTGTTTCTTATCCCATATCCCATCTTTTATTCATTTAGAAAATGATCATCGACATGTGCAATGCAGCAAAATGTCACATGCTACAGCTGAGGAGATTCTCTAAAGGACACATGAATTGTTATTTAGGCAAATCTTTATATTTTCAAGTACCATCACCTCAGCATCGTAAGTGAGGCCTTTAACCTTCAGAAGCACAGAGTGATTGTATTAATGATGTTTGCATAGGCTAAACTATTATTATAACTCATTTTTATTATTTTTTGTCCAATAAAAAGAAATACAAGTCAATAGGGATGTTCTTTTAGACCCCTACGTTGCATTTTTGTCAAGTATTCACAATACAGTTGAAGTCAAAAGTTTACATATTTGCAAAATGTTAATTATTTTACCAAATTAGAGGGATTATACAAAATGCATTTTATTTTTTATTTAGTTCTGACCTGAATAAGATATTTCACATAAAAGACATTTATATATAGTCCACAAGAGAAAATAATTACATTTATAAAATAGTTAAATTTATAAAAATGACCCCATTCAAAAGTTTACATACACTTTATTCTTAATACTGTGTGGTTACCTGAATGATCCAAACAGATGTTTTATTTTTGTTTTTAAGTTAGTGATAGTGTCCCTTGTTTGTCCTGAACAGTTAAACTGTCCGCTGTTCATCAGAAAAATTCTTCAGGTCCCACAGATCCTTTGGTTTTTCAGCATTTTTGTGTATTTCAACCCTTTCCAACAATGACTGTATGATTTTGAGATCCAAATTTTCACACTGAGGACAACTGAGAGACTCATTTGCAACTATTACAGAAGGTTCAAATGCTCACTGATGTTCCAGAAAGAAACATGATGCATTAAGAGACAGGGGGTGAAAACTTTTGAACAGAATGAGGGAGGTGTAAATTTTTCTTATTTTGCCTAAATATCATTTTTTTTTTTTTTCATTTAGTACTGCCCTTCAGAAGCTACAGAAGATGCTTCCCATGTGTTCCCAGAAGACAAAATAAGTATTTAAAAAAAAAAATTACCCTGATCTTCAAATTCAAAAAGTTTTCACCCCCCGGCCTAATGCATGGTTTTTCCTTCTGAAGCATCAGTGAGCGTTTGAACCTTCTGTAATAGTTGCATATGAGTCCCTCAGTTGTCCTCAATGTGAAAAGATGGATCTCAAAATCATACAGTCATTGCTGGAAAGGGTTCAAATGCACAAAAATGCTGAAAAACCACAGAATTTGTGGGACCTGAAGGATTTTTCTAAAGAACAGCAGGTAGTTTAACTGTTAGGACAAACAAGGTACTCATGAAAAAACTCACTAAACAAAAAAACACAGCTGTGGATCATTCAGGTAACAACACAGTATTAGGAATCAAGCGTATGTAAACTTTTGAACAAGGTAATTTTTATAATTTCAACTATTATTTTCTCTTGTGGACTATATGCAAACATATTTTATGTGAAATATCTTATTCAGATCAGTACTAAATAAAAAAATAGCATGCATTTTGTCTGATCCCTCTTATTTTGCTAAAATAATTAACATTTTGTAGATTCTGCAAGGTGTATGTAAACGTTTGACTTCAACTGTATCTTCTTTCCTCTAAAGAAAGTCATACAGGTTTAAAATAACTTAGGGGTAAGTAAATGATTATACAATTTTCACCACTCGCATTTTTCTTAAAAAAAAAAAGAAGTAAAAATACAGTTGTTTTTGCAGCTTGTCTTCAGCATGTGGCCTTTAATCAGCTCATAATGAAATAGTTGAACGCTAAAAGCTAGATTCCATAAAAAAGCTAATAATTTAGAGTAATAAATCCTTTTGAGGTGCTCATTCTTCCCTCCATCCATTTCTGTCTTCTACAAACACAAGACAGCTGGGTCATTTTCACACATCCACGGCCACACAGCCTCAGCGCACTGCTATCAGGTACTGTAGCTGGCACAGGCCCCGGTTTGAGAAAAAGACTCAACAACAGAGGCACGTCAGCACCTGACCCTGGCCCAGTATTCCTTCTCCACACACAAGCATCATGGGAAATCAGAGAGAGGTCAGTATAGCTGTTAAGTTATTGCCAAAACACTGGGAAAAGATCTGCTAATCCATGTCTCAGTTGAGGATGTCGAAACGTTTTTCCTAAGCAAATGATTTCGAATCGCTGGGAAAGCGGATCATTTTTAGTGGCGCGTAGCACTGGATTCCTCCCTTAACGTGATATTCAGTTTTCAAGGCTGAGAAAGGCATTTATTCATTAGTTGCATTTTATGTATGTGTGCGATTATCTGTGAAGAATTCATTCATGATTCTTTCTGAACAGTTTGGATATTATAGAAATCCCAGTTATGTAATACCGATATCCGGCCAGCAACCTTTTCAACACAAACCAAATACATTTATGGCGAACAAAATGTCTGATTTAAGTCTTTTAAGTCTTTAAATCCGAATTTCAGAATTTTTGCATGCAACTCTGATATTGGAATCCAAGGACAACTAAATAGAAGCATTTTTATTTTAGAAATATCACACAGGATATATGAACAGACAGAAGGTACAAGAAAATGACATAACTCAGAATACCTTTAAAAAGCATAGTTATTAGTAATATACAGAAACAATATACTTTAAAAGAACATACTTAAGTGTGAACTAAATGTATGTTTTCAAAGACTTAAATGCATGTTATTTGCAATTAAATAAAAATTTGTATTTAATGCATTTAGCTGAAATTTAGCTGAAGATCATAAAAAAATTAAAATATACACTACCAGTCAAAAGTTTTTGACCAGTAAGATTTTTGTTTTTTAAAGAAGTCTCTTCTGCTCACCAAGCCTGTATTTATTTGATTCAAAGTACAGCAAAAACACTAAAATTGTGAAATATTTTTATTATTTAAAATAACTATTCTCTATTTGAATATATTTTAAAATGTAATTTATTCCTGTGATCAAAGCTGAATTTTCGGCATCATTACTCCAATCATATGATCCTTCAGAAACCATTCTAAAGTTTGAGTTTTTCAGGATTCTTTAATGAATAGAAAGATCCAAAGATCAGCATTTATCTGAAATAAAAAGCATTATTTTGATGGTCCCTTGTTAATACTTGAGAAATTAAGAATATTAAAAATATGAAGAAATAAATACTTTTTTTTAGCTAAAATTCTTTAAATCGATGAAAATCGATGATAAAGACATTTAAAATATTACAAAAGCTTTCTATTTCAGATAAATGCTGTTCTTTTGAACTTTCTACTCATTCAAAAAAAATTCTACTCAGCTGTTTTCAACATAAGAACAGAATATTAGAATGATTCATGAAGGATCATGTGATTGGAGTAATGATGCTAAAAATTCAGCTTTTAAATCACAGGAATAAATTACATTTTAAAATATATTTAAATGGAAAACCGTTATTTTAAATAGTAAAAATATTTAACTTTTTTTTTTACTATATTTGCAGGCTTGGCGAGCAGAAGAGAATCTTACTGTTCAAAAACTTTTGACTGGTAGCGTACTTATAAATTAACTTAATTTGACATTATTACAAAGTGCAATTTTTAACACAGTTTTTAATACATTTTCAAAAAGTAATGTATCACATTCAGTACGATTAAGTGCACTACTTTTTCATAAGGGAACTCTTGGCTGAGGTAAAGAGTTGTATGGGAAATCCACACTCGCAATGTGGAAAAAATTACAGATCCCTCCAGTTTACATACATCATACAGTATATACTTACTTCAGCTAACCCTCTTATACAAAATTAACAACCTTAAACCAGTCAAAAATCAATAAATAAGTCAAATAATTGTGGTTCCATGACTAATGTCTGATATTTGACTTCACCGTGGTTCATATTTCTTGTGGGGAATGAGGCTGTGGCTTCTGCTATGTTTCTTGGAACTTTTTGTTTCAGGCATTTGGTCTGGGCTATATTTTCCATCTTGCTCAAATGTGAAAAATTAGATATGTGTTCTTACTAAAAGTGGCTTAAGAGTATACAACTTGATTTTACTAATCTGTGATGAGTTGTCAAGCATGTTTGCACTAACTTCGCAGGTGTTGGAACAATGTCATCCCGTAGGCCAAAACCCGTCAACGGATTTTGCATTTCCAGTTTCATTGAGAAACCAATCAAAACAAGATTAAGATTGTAGTAAGTTACAAAATTTGACGTGATGCCTTTCATTACCCAAAATGAAATATCAGTTAGTGCATCACTTCGGTGTCTGGGGTGCATATCATAATCCCTGCCATAATCGATGTGAAGTGTCGCAATGCCTGAAGCCAACAGAAAAGAAAGGAATGTCTGGGAGAAGAATTCTCATCTTTTATTTGTCTGCAAAGTGTCTTAGAAAGTATATTTTTCATCTTGATTATAGTTCAGTAGAACACAAAGGAATTTTTTTCTGAAACAAAAGTTGTGTTGTGATGTCAGTACCCTGAAGTTGAAGCCAAAGTCCTTCACTTTAAGATCACTGATTCTCAAGCTTCTCTAGACTGATGCACCTAGTAAAGAAAAATAATAATATGAATAATATAATATCTCACAGTTATAAATTTATTTTTTGTAATTTCAACCTTATATCTCACAAATATACACATGTATTTCTCTTAACTGTGGCTAAATGACAGCTGTGACTCTAAATTTACTAAATTATGACTATATCTGCTAACTGTAACATTATTTCTCATCATTTTGACTGTATTGTGACATTATTTTTCATAATTATGACTTCACATATAATTTTCCCATAATTGTGACTCTAATTCTGACTTTATATATCACAACTGTGACTTTATTTCTCATAATCTGCAAGTTTTTATATTCTCAACTTTGACTATATCTAGTAACTGCAACTTTATTTCTCATAACTTCATATCTCACAATTATAAATGTTTTTCATTTATAATATACATTTTCATTTAAATATACAAAATTATTTCTCATAATTGTGACTATATTATAAGTTGTCATAACTGAGGCTCACAGCTGCAACTTTAAATCTACTAAATGATGACTATCTGCTAAGTGTGACATTATTTCTCATCATTTTGACTATATTGTGACATTATTGTTCATGTTTATGACTTCACATATTAATGTCCCGTAATTGTGACTCTAAATCACAATTCATGTCTCACAATGTTATCTGGTAAGTGTGAGGTTATTTATCTTAATTTTGACTATATAGATCACAACTGTGACTTTATTTCTCATAATCTGCGATTTTTTATCTTCTCAACTGTGACTATATCTAGTAACTGCAACTTTATTTCTCATAACTTTGACTTAATATCTCACAATTATACATTTATTTTTCATAATTTCAACCTTATATCTCACAAATATACAAAATTATTTCTCATAGTTGTGACTTTATATCATAATTTCTCATAACTGTGGCTAAATCAAAGCTGTGACTTTAAATCTACTAAATTATGACTATTTCTGGTAATTGTGATGCTATTTCTCATAATTTTGACTATATTGTGACTTTATTTTTCATAATTGTGGCTTCACATGTAAATTTCCAATAATTGTGACATTAAATCACAATTCATGTCTCACAATTGTGACTACATCTGAAAAGTGTGACTTTATTTCTCATAATCTGCAAGTTTTTATCTTCTCAACTGTGACTATATCTAGTAACTGCAACTTTATTTCTTATAACTTTATATCTCACAATTATAAATGTTTTTCATTATTTCAACCTTATATCTCACACATATACAAAATTATTTCTCATAATTTTGACTTTATATTATAAGTTGTCATAACTGAGGCTCACAGCTACAACTTTAAATCTACTAAATTATGACTATATCTGCTAACTGTGACATTATTTCTCATCATTTTGACTATATTGTGACATTATTTTTTTCATATTTATGACTTCACATATTCATTTCCCGTAATTGTGACTCTAAATCACAATTCATGTCTCACAGTTGTGACTACATCTGGTAAGTGTGAGTTTATTTCTCTTAATTTTGACTTTATATATTACAACTGTGACTTTATTTATCATAATCCACAAGTTTTTATCTTCTCAACTGTGACTATATCTAGTATCTGCAACTTTATTTCTCATAACTTTGACTTTATATCTTACAATTATAAATGTGTTTTTCGTTATTTCAACCTTATATCTCACAAATATACAAAATGATTTATCATAATTGTGACTTTATATTAGAAATTGTCATAACTGAGGCTCACAGCTGACTTTATTTCTCATAATTGTAACTTTATATTTCACAAATACAATTGTGACTTTATTTGTCAAAAAATTACTTTATTTCTCATAATTGTGACTTTATATTTCACATTTGTGACTTTATTTCTCATAATTTTGTCTGTAATTCACAACTGCGACTGTATTTTCGCAGTTGTAACTGTATCCAGTAACTGTGACATTATTTCTTATTATTTTTATGTCATATTTAGTTTTTGAAGTTTCAACTTTATATCTCACAAATAAAACTTTATGCACCTTAATATGGCTTTATTTAAATCTCACAACTGTGACTTTATTTCTCATAATCTTGCATCCAGTGACTGTGAATTTATTTCTTATAATTGTGACTTTATATTTCACATTTGTGATTTTATTTCTCATAATTTTGTCTGTAATTCACTGAGACATGGAATTTTCTCAGTTGTTACTGCATCCAGTGACTGTGACATTATGTCTTATAATTTTGATGTTATATTTAGTTTTTGACATTTCAACTTAATACAACTTTGTATGGATTTTTTCAAAACTGTGACTTTATTTCTCATAATCTTTCATCTGGTAACTGTGACTTTATTTCTTATAATTGTGACTTTATATTTCACATTTGTGACTTTATTTCTTATAATTTTGTTTGAAATTCGCAGCTGCGTTGTTATATTTGATGTTATATTTAGTTTTTGAAATTTCAACTTTATATCTAACTAATAAAACTTTATACGCCTTTATTTAAATCTCACAACTGTGACTTAATTTCTCATAATCTTGACTTTATACCTCACAATTACAAATTTATTTTTCAAAATTTCCACTTTATATCTCAGAAATACAGCTTTATTTCTTATAACTGAGACTTTATGTCCTAATTTCTCATAACTGTGACTGTATCTCAGTTGCGACTTTAAATCTCACAACAGTGACTTTATTTTTCAGACGATGCACCAACATTAACTGGATAGAGAACAGAAAGTGTGGCAAGAAAGAAAGATGAGGAAAGAAACAAAAGGTATTTGGAGAAAAAACAAATGTTGAAGAATAATACCTGAAGTGCCACTGACATCACGCAGTCTGATTAGAGCGTGTTAAACAGCCATCTGATTGTGGTGTGTTTGGAGTACTCCCTTCAACCATTAGCAAAACATAACCCTAACCCTCTGTTCTTTCATCAGGACAATGACAGAACACAAATTCAACAGATCAAATCTAAGAACGGCCTGATTGTTTTGAAACCCCACCACAAATAGTTCTCGTCGAACATCTAAAACAATCGCAGTGCCAATTTTCAGCTAGGAATCAGCATTTGGCGTGTTCTGGCCTTGCTAAACTGACTCGTAAACGATCCATTGTTGCTTATTGCATAATGGCAGCCTGAGACATTCATGGGATATGATAAACATAATCCTGAGTGGCAATGCCAAGCTTTGTTTGGGTTTGACCGGGCTGAATTCAAAACACAAAGCTGGGAAAAATAAATGAACTACTGTGTGAAAAGACTGATAGTGCAAACCAGACAGATATCGCTACAAAAGGAATGATGGAAGAGTCTTGTTTTCTCGATGACATGTTTGTTGGTCTTTTAGGAAATGAGAAGACATGTAGCATTGATTTAAATCAGAACATCATCTCCTAGTGGATGCATGTGTTGTTGAGGAGGCGATGTGGATGGGTTAAGGTGGCCTCTGCCTCGCGTAAACTTGACCCCGGAGTCTCTGGGTAACTGTATAAACAGAGACGTCAAGTCCAGGCAGATTTATTGTGCTAGGGAAGCCTTTATGGATTGTGAAAGATTGAGGGCCTGACACTGCCCATCGGAGAGCGGGAGCTGGAACATCTGTCTAAGAAACTGGACAGCTCAAGCTCTCACAGTTGTTAACAGACGAAAGAGAGTAAAATACGAAAAAAAAAAAAAAAAAAAAAAAAATACACCTTGGATATGTTTCTTGCATGCACGATAGCGGGTTGCCAGGCAAATCAATGAAAAGAAGCGCAAAAAGATTCCTTTCTTTGATATTGATGATTTCAGAGAGTAAAGTTTAAAATGTCCAGACATGACATGACTAAAGGCCGTAACTATCATGGTAACTATAACTATACAGATTTAATAAAGTTTTGAGGAAGCCCACAACACAACTAAATGATAACTGAGGAACAATATTGTTGGAATCACTTTTATAACTGTTCATAGAATGCAACAGATGGGTTCCAGAAGTAAAAATGGCATTTATTTTCTCCACAGGGAAATAGATTTTTAAGGGTAACTAATAAACCTCCAAATACAGACTTGCTGTGAGCTCTGAGGTTGTTAATCAATGGTACTGTATGCTTTTGTTAAAGCTATTAGCTCTCATTATTTCAATTTATGGTAACACTTTAGTTTAGGGACCAATTTTCACTATTGAAGTTAAGGTTTCGAGGCTGACGTTTGGCAACTCAAATCTTCAGCTCCCTCTACAGATTTTCTGTGGGATTAAGGTCTGGAGACTGGCTAAGCCACTCCAGGACCTTAATGTGCTTCTTCTTGAGTCACTCCTTTGTTGCCTTGGTCATGTGTTTTGGGTCATTGTCATGCTGGAATACCCATCCATGACCCATTTTAAATGCCGTGGCTGAGGGAAGGAGGTTCTCACCCAATATTTGATGGTAAATGGCCCCGTCCATCGTCCCTTTGATGCGGTGCAGTTGTCATGCCCCCTTAGCAGAAAAACACCCCCAAAGCATAATGTTTCCACCTCCAAGTTTGACGGTGGGGGTGGTGTTCTTGGGGTCATAGGCAGCATTCCTCTTCCTTTAAACACGGTGAGTTGAGTTGATGCCAAAGAGCTGGATTTTGGTCTCATCTGACCACAACACTTTCACCCAGTTCTCCTCTGAATCATTCAGATGTTCACTGGCAAACTTCAGATGGGCCTGCACATGTGCTTTCTTGAGCAGGGGGACTTTGCGGGCGCTGCAGGATTTCAGTCCTTCACGGCGTAGTGTGTTACCAATTGTTTTCTTGGAGACTATGGTCCCAGCTGCCTTGAGATCATTGAGAAGATCCTCCCGTGTAGTTCTGGGCTGATTCCTCACCGTTCTCTTTCAGTTCAATAAAGTTAAAGCTTATTTTACAGAATTTATTCTGTAATTGTGTTGACAGAGATTTGACTCACCCCTTGTTTCATTTAAAGACAACAAAATTCAAAGTTAAAGTGAGGTAGTGAAGCATTTACAATAGAAGCGAATGGGGACTTATAAGTAGAAATGTGAGGCTTTTAACGATACACTTATTTCTCAGAATTGCATACAAACTCACAATTCTGACTTTTTTTGTAGGAAAAAAGACATAAACTTGCAATTCAGAGGAATAAACTTACAATTATGAGAAATAAACTCGCAATTCTGAGAACATTTCTGTTATTTTTTCCCCCTCAAAATTAGTCTTTATAACTCATAGTTGTGAGTTGATATCTCACAATTCAGAGAAAAAAAAAGCAGAATTGCAAATAAAAGTCAGAATTGCCAGATATAAACTAATAATTGCAAGAAAAAAAGTCAGAATTGCAAGTTTTTATCTCGCAGTTCTCACAATTGTGAGTTTATATCAAACAATTCTGAGAAAAAAAAACTTTTTCTGAAATTCAAAATTGCGAGACATAAACTTGTAATTCAGAGGAATAAACTTACAATTATGAGATATAAACTCGCAATTCTGAGAACATATCTGTTATTTTTTCCCTCAAAATTGGACTTTATAACTCATAGTTGTGAGTTTATATCTCACAATTCAGATAAAAAAAGCAGATTTGTGAAAAAAAAGTCAGATTTGCCAGATATAAACTTATAATTGCAAGGGAAACAAATCAGAATAGCAAGTTTTTATCTCGCAATTCTGACTTTTTCTTACAATTGTGAGTTTATATCAAGCAGTTCTAAGTAAAAGAGTCACTTTATATCTCGCAATTCTGAAATTCAAAATTGCAAAACATAAACTTGTCATTGAGAAATAAACTCCCAATTTTAAGATATAGAGGAAAAAAACACCAGTATTGCAAGTTTTTTTCTCATGCAATTCTGAGAATAAAAGTCAGAATTGTGAGATAAAAACTTGCAATAACATTCAGTGATGGAAATGGGCTTCCATAGGCAAGTGATTTTTTTTTTTTACATTAAGAGCATGTTAATATGCATGTTATTACATCATATGGCAGTAAATGTTTTAACATCTATACGCAGTAAGCCAGATTTTTTTTTTTTTAATTATTATTTTTATTTACCATGGCAAAGAAAAAATCTTACAAAGAATTGGCTTATATTTCTTTTAAATTTAAAAGGTCAGGATGTCCTGTCATTCACACTATCAGTCGATATAGTACGAAATAATACTGTATGTTGCACAGTGTATTAAAAGTAGTCTGCAATCAACTTTTGGAATCGACTGTGCTAATTCCAAAAAGGCTTCAGAGTCATTAGAATAAATTATAACACCATGCCTTTGTAATGGTGCAAGGGTTCAAACAGCATCAAAATTATTGCATATAGCACAAGGCTTCCAGAAGCTGTTTTTCTTTTCTTTTTTTTTATCATAATTTGTTATGTTTTTGAGTCATTCGTCCACTTTCGTAACAGTCAATCATTTCGCGCACGTTTGCGGAAGGCCATTATCACGAAAGGTGGCAAAATTGGAATTAAAGGGTAACAGTGAGATCCGGTGGAAATAACCCTTGGTGATGAAAAGGCAACTATTTGAAGACGCTGTAGTCACAATGTTCGCCTCCAGCGCATGAACCCTAACACCTATTCCACCAGTTGTGAGTCACCGCAGTAGCCCCGGTGCCAGGCACTGATTGATCGGTGTAATGGGATTTCATACATGTGGACGAAGGGGGGCTTCGGCACTTGATCATTAGCATGTTGATGAGCACCGTTCACTCCATTATTCACCAGTGTGGAGTGAGAGCTTGAAATAAGCTCGTGCTCCGCGGGCCAAATGGGATCCGTCTTAAGATGGGTGCGAGACGGAATTGGAAACGGCAATGACGTCAAAAGGCATAAATGAGGCCTTGTGAGTGTTCGACGCTTTGAAATATGTCACTTAGGGCACCTGTCATCATTAGTGCCAATGACTGTTTTAATGGAATTTTTTTAATGGAATTTTCGCAGCCTAATCCGGATGAAGCGTGACATTTAATGCCCACTGTGGCATATTTTCTCCCTGGAGTCTACATACAGCTCCCGGTTCATTGTGTGCTTTCTCTAATTATTATTGAAATGTCAAGTAAAAATGATTGGAATCAAATGAACTCCATTTAATAATTCCATCTATTTGGGGGCACAACTACGGCGATCGAAATTGCAGCTGACCACCCACATGTTAAACGTCACATGCTATTTAAACCGTCTCATGCTATTTCTTTCACTGGAGTTTTAGGCCTAATGATCTGAGAGGAAACTTTGGTGGCGTTTTTGTTAAAATAAACATTGGGAATGAGGTAAGCAGTGAGCGAAATCAACAGCAGTCCTCCAGGCCCACTTTTTATCAAGAAGAGCTTTTGTTCAATGAAATACTCTTCGCCTCCTTGTTTCTCCTCAGAGATCTCTGTGAAGCAGTGCCGTTTGGCAGCCTCGGAAGGAACAATTGTACATCTAGGAGCTTTGATGTGGAAGAAAACGTCTTTATTTGAGCGAGCATGGTGATCAATGGCCGCCCCCCAAACCAAGACATCGTCCTTTTCCCTTTCCCATCATCCTAAGCAGCCAGATGGCAAAGTGATAGGATTGGAGACAGGCTGTAAATTTCTCTTTTGAATGTAAGATTTGGCCACAGTTACAGATTTGACCAGAGCCTTGACCCTCAAGCACCCTTGAGTCGTATATTACCTAGCCGGCCGAATGTGCGCTTTCTTGGCCAGATCCGCCACAGATGGTTTATTTTTGAAATGCTACAGGCCGCAGGAAGTTAAAAATAAAACAGAATACTGGGAGAAGTCCGTTGTTGGACTCGGGGAAATCTCTTAAACGTTTTTCAGCATCTAGCTACTTTTCAGGCTTATAAAGCAAATTTCACTATTGTTATTGGTGACACAATACTTGAACAGACCCCTAATCTAAAGCACACAATACATCCCACATTCAAATAAAGCCTCGAGAAGTATGGATATAAATAAATAAATAAAAGATATAATGGTAAAATGTATGTATGTATTTATGTATTTATTTATTTATTTCCTTTTTTATACGATAATGAATAAAATATAATGCAAAAATAATGACTGAATGAATGAAGAAATAAATAAATAATCTAATGGCAAAATTGTATTTTTTTATTTATGTATTTATTTATTTCCCTTTCATTTATTTGTTTATTTATTATTTTTTAACATAATAATAAATGTAATATAAAGATAATAATAAATGAATTAATAAATCTATAAATGTGATTTTGTTTTACTTTTCCAAAATGATAATAAGTGAATAGAATAAATAAATAAATAAAGCACTCACTAAACAAACAAATAAATGTATGAATGAATGAATAAATGAAAGATCTAATGGCAATTTACTTATTTATTTATTTATTTATCACTAATATTTCCTATTACAAACTGATAATGAATGCAAAAATAAATAAAAACAAAACACTTAAGAAATAAACAAATAAATGCATAAAAGCATAAACAAATAATAACTAGGTAAATAAATAAATAAATGTCAACATTTTAATCTATCTATCTGATATATTTTCTTAAATACAAAATTAATAAATAAATAATAATGCACTTAATAAATAAACAAACAAATGTATGAATGTATAAATAAATAAATATTTCTACTAATTTAATAACATATTAGTGAATTGAACAATACATTTGAATAAAGTATGGAAATTAAAATCTATCTATCTATCTATCTATCTATCTATCTATCTATCTATCTATCTATCTATCTATCTATCTATCTATCTATCTATCTATCTATCTATCTATCTATCTATCTATCTATCTATCTATCTATCTATCTATCCAATACTGAAGTGATGACTCACTTTTCCAAAATGATAAATACAACATTACAAAAATAAATAAATAAATTATAACGCACTTAATAAATAAACAAACGAATGCCTTTATAAATAAATAAATCAATAAATCAATATTTTTTACTAATTTAATAATATATTAGTAAATTAATCAATACATTTGAATAAAGTTTGGAAATTAAAATACAACTTCCGCATTTAATCAGTCACTCACTAATTTATTTATTTATTTATTTAGTTAGTTAGTTAGTTAGTTAAACCGATAATGAATGATATTTAGGTAAATAAAAAAATAAATAAAAATAAAGCACTTATTAAATAAACAAATAAATGTATGAATGAATTAAATAAAAAATAAAAAAATAAACGTCAACATTTTAATTAATTAATTAATTTATTTCTAACTGATATTTCCTTTTCCAAAATGATAATGAATGATATATAAGTAAATACAAAAATAAATAAAAAAGCGCTTAATAAATGAACAAATGTATGAATGCATAAATAAATAAATATTTTACTAATTTAATAACATATCAGTAAATCAATAAATTTGAATAATGTATGAAAATTAAAATACAACTTCCTCATTTAATCAATCAATCAATCAATCAGTCATTTATTTATTTAGTTAGTTAGTAAGTTAGTTAGTTATTACTGATATTTCCTTTTACAAACTGATAATGATTGATATATAAATAAATAAAAATATATAAATAAAAAATAAAAATTGATAAATAAAAAACTCAATAAATAAACAAATACATGTATAAACAAATAAAAAAAAAAAAAATAAACATCAACATTTTAATTAATTAATCAATTTATTCATTTATAACTGATATTTTCTTTTCCAAAATGATAATGAATATTATATAGTTAAATACAAAAATAAATAAAAAGGTGCTTACTAAATAAACAAATGTATGAATGCATGAATCAATAAATGTTTTACAAATTTAATAACAGTAAATCAATCAAAACATTTGAATAATGCATGAAACGTCCCCATTTAATCAATCAAACAATCAATTATTTATTTATTTATTTTTCCCATTTAATAATTTATAATAAACAATGAAAAAGTAGAGTAAAAATCTGGTTAAACACTCATGACATCCTTTTGAAATGATTCCCACCCAAATGTAACTTAACTCCATTTCAAAGTTTGATTCTCTGACCGGGGGTGTGGGTGATCCGTTTGTTTTGGATCCACCCTTATATTTAATGTAACATAACAACCTGTAGCTAAGGACTGCTCCCAGACTGGATGTGGGAGGACAAATCAAAAAAGACCTTTTTTAAAGCATCAGCCCTGTTGTGCCTCAGGACGTAATCATACTTGTATAAAAACGGCCATTGTTGTACTCCAGGAACCTCGTCGGCGAAATCAAACTCTAATGAATGGCTGATTGATAGCACGGGTTAACATTAATTTGCTTCCAGGATTGGATTCACAGTTTGACCTCCCCAGGTTCCTGCAGCACCTCTGGTCCAAACCTCATTCACTTCCAGCTGCTTTAATTGTCTCTCCTGACAGTAAGTCGGTAAGAAGTTTCCACACTGTAATTAAGTGTAAGATCCTCAAGACGGGCAGCGTGAGTTCCTGTCAGAGACCACAGGTGGGAGGTGAGATTAACCTCGAGAAGACTATTAAGGAAAACCATGAACATCCCGAAGAAATCTAAGAGAGGGATATTACGGAGGGAGAGCGAGTCCGTGTGCGTGTGTGGTGTCAAAGGAAATCTCCTGCGGGTGGGACGAAAGGAACAGCTCGATCCTGTGTGTTAAAAATGGAAGCGTTAGTTCCTAAAAGAAGGAAGAGGTAGAGCGATCGCACAACTGTTTTCTCCATCACGTTTCATTTGTGCCGGTGGAGGAAAGAAAAAAAGAAAGTAAAGTCTGTAAGCTGTTTGGAATAGCCAATATTAAAACTCTGGAAAACTGGAGAAACACCTGCTTTTGAAAGTGAAGACAAAGTAGAGGGCTCAAAGGATATTAATGTTTTTGTTGCGTTTTTTCTCGGTTCTGGGAATGATATTAAGATGTCGATGGGAGAAGTGTGCTCGCCTATTGGTAACGTAATCATATTCCAGTCCTGAAACCTAGTTTCCTCTTACACCGACACTTTCGTGTTTCTCTTACAGCCTTGCGTGACCTGAGCTCACAAGTTGCTGGCATAAAACACCACACCCGTTGAGTGACCCCATGCACTGGCTAGAGGAAATCTTCAGCTATAAGCCTTCAATAAGCAATGCATACGTCACACGAGCCAGTATGCATTTGTGGAAATTGAAAAAAAAAAAAACAGCTTGTGTTATTTACATCAGCAGCCTAAAAGTGTATAAATTGCTGTTTGGCATATTGTTAATATTGCCCAATAGCCCGCATGAACTAGATGACGTCAGCCAAAATGTAAAAGCGGTTTATAAAGCAGAGGAAGTTATTAAATTTTGATTAAGACAAACATGTTTTGTCTTTGGAATGACATGCAACGATGAATCATGTACAATAGGAGCAGAGAGTGTATTGAGTGAGTAAATATGGTTAATGTTGTCTTCATGTTGAATTGAGTATCTCATGCCTGAGAAGTTTTTGCAGTTATTATGAAGGCTTAAGCGGAAAATGCTTCTGCGTGATGTCCTACATTGTTGGATTGAGAATTTAAGATTGAAGACTTTATTGCCATATTTACTTTTAAGTATATTTAGACATACATTTCTATCAGTGTGCTTTATGAACACAGCAAGAAAAAAACAACAACTAATTTGTACACTAAGGACAAGACATCTGAATCACTCAGGTCCTTAGACAGAGAAATTGTTCATTTCTTTTGGCAACGCTTGTAGCATCAAGATTAATAAAAATGTACTTTAAAGCAGAAACTTTAATTTTTAGTTCATTAAAAGTTAACTTGACATTAAGTTTTAAGAAACAGTCATGGAAGTGTACTATTATTAAGTACATATATACATACACACACATATATATAGCAATAAGAAACGACAACTGAGTGTCTTTAAAAACCCTCTCTTGTGCAAAAATACTTTCTTCCGCCATTCAAATCTAAAGTTGACAGTTTAACAGCCGTTTAACCGCAAAAATGTCACTTAACTAGTAATGAAGGAATGTTGAGTTGCTTCATTAAAGATTAATGTATTACTGTATTAAAAGCTCATTGTATTATGTGGAGTAGAGTATTATGAGAGAGATGGACTGGGCAAGTGTGATTACCTGCATCTGATACAGCATTCATTCTTCAGCTCAATCTCATATTCACAATAAAACTTTGATATACAAGTTTGAATATGCACTGAGGAAAGTGTTATCTTTGTTGTAACATTACTTTCCTTTTATCTGTTAAGGGTGATTTCTGATGACAGCATTGCTTAGTGCATTTGTTGGCTGTTGTTGAAAGTAAAAATAACTTCCTTTTACAAAAGCACTTGTTTTTCAATATAAAAGTCTTTACTGCTGACTCACTGTTTGTCAATCCAATGGCGGAATAATGTAAACAAAAATCACCATCATGAACAAATGCACCCTTTCCCAATACTAAACGCTATTATTAAATACTACTGTTTATATAAAATATTATTCATTGAATAATAATATTAGAACAACAGCCATCATAAAAGTTGCTAGGCAATTCAGTCAAAAGTACAAAGGCAGCGCTTTGATATACAGCATTGAATTTACATAAAGTTGAAGAGATGTTGCCAAAACTATTTGCCCTGCAACAAATAATAGATTAATGAGACCAAAGACTGCCCATTAGATTTACCCAAAATGAATTATATCTTATGTCTAACCACTATCGAAACATCAGAGCCAGCAGTAAGCGGTTAGGCTGCTCTCGACAGGTTCATAGTGGCGGATTCTAAACAGCGCTGACACCCTTGAGCTCACATGTCCAAAAATGGACGTTATCTTTATTAACAAACTGCATATTTGAACTATAAACAAGTACATTCTTGCCTGAAAACCTCTTAAAAGTAGGTTTTAAAAAGGCAGGATTTATCTCATGAACCAGTCACAACCAATCATAACCGGTCATATCCAAACATATTGCAACAGGGGCATTGCCTTCTCTCATGTGACTTTCCCCCATTCATTTTCAATTACCCCCCACCAAACCCACCGCATGCTTTAGGGGGTCTATTAAACCTCAATGTGCTCAGGGGAGGCAAGAGAGATGCTTCTTAATGGTATGTTCTATAATATTGGTGTTGTTTTATTTTTGTACAAAAAATGTTTTTTTCTCATCCAAAATTTTTAAGAGACACTGCCTCCCTTGCCTCGTCGACATTTCTTTAATCATAGAACTTCCATCTTACAAGTATGATGAAAATACAGTGCATAGAAAATCATCATGCCCCTTTGAAATAGTTACTTTATTTGTCATACAGCCTGAAATTAAATCCCATTCCAAGTAACTTATAATTATAGCCATCAGTCTTTTTTGGATATGTCTGTACTAGCTTTGCACACCTTGATTGGGGAATTTTTGCCCATTCTTCCTTGCAGAATTGCTCAAGTTCAGTCAAATTCTATTGTGAGCGACAATGGACTGCTCTCTTCAAATTCATCCACAGATTTTCAATTGGATTTAAATCAGGGCTCTGACTTGGCCACTCAAGGACATTCACCTTCTTATCCTTAAGCTATTTTATTGTTGTTTTGGCAGTGTATTTCGGGTCATTATCGTGTTGGAAGGTGAATGACCTGGCCATCTTCAGCTTTCTAGCAGAAGAATGCAGGCTTTCCTCAAGAATTTGGATGTACTTGGCAGCATCCATTTTCTCTTCAATCCTGACCAATTGTCCAGTCCCAGCTGAAGAGAAACACCCCAACAACATAATGCTGCCACCACCACCATGCTTCACAATAGGTACGGTGTGTTTTGGGTGATGTGCTGTGTTTGCTTTTCACCAAACATAGCACTTGGAGTTCGGTCAAAAAAATCAATTTTGGTCTCATCAGACCATAGCACCTTTTGCCTGAAGGTACCATTCTCTTCCAAATGTGTTTTTGCATAGCGCAAACAAGACAATGAGTGTGGCACTTTTTTTAGGAAAGGCTTCTTTCGTGCCACCCTGCCATACAGGCCAGCTTTGTGTAAAGCTTGGGAGATAGTTGTCAAATGCACAAACTGAACAGACCCAGCCATAAAGCCTTGTAAGTCCTTCAAAGTTGCCTTTGGCCTCCTAGTAGCTTCTATTATCAATGTCCTCCTGGCTGAGTCATCCAATTTGGACGGATGGCCTGATCTAGGAAATGTGATAGCAGTGGCAGTGCTAAAACTTCACAAACAAGGTGAGTTTTTTTTTTTTTTTTTTTTTTTTTTTTAAATAAAGGTGCTTCACAATGCCATAGATGAACCCTTTCATCTAAATGGTTCCATAAAGAACTGTTTTACAAAAGGTTCTTTGTGGCAAATAAGGTTCTTCAGATTATAATAAGACAAGCAAGAAATGGATCTTTAAAGAACCTTTGACTGAATGGTTCTTTGTGGAACCAAAAATGGTTCTTCTATGGCATCACTTGAAGAACCTTTTGAAGCACCTTTATTTTTAAGAGTGTAGTTTCTCCTAACAGCCCTGTGGTTTAGAGGTTATACTACAGGAGCTAAAGATGTTGAATTGTTGCCATCCTTGTTTCTTCTTCACAACCAAAACTTTGGTTTGCTATGGTTATGGCAACTATGTCAATCTCCTCCAATTTCCTCACAAAGTGTCAAGTATGAAAGAGGAAGAACTGACTGAATGTAAATCAAATGTGGGGACTAGAGCGAGATTGATTTATAAGGCTTGAAAATTATGACTTGTGAAGAGAGAATAAAAAAAAAATAGTAGGAAAAAAGGACGAGAAAGCCAAAATATGAATGAGACAGCATAGGTGGAAGTAAAAGAGAGAAAAGAGCCAGAGAAGGTGATGAAAAGCGTGGGCTTGTGAGCACAAGCGGTGGAGGAGGTAGTGTCTCTGAGCGTTGATGAAGGAGATGAGCTTGTGTCCCTTCGTGGGAACAACAGTCAAGGCTTGCTCCAATTGTCTCAGTCCTCTCAGATTTCCCTCCACTTCCTCTGTCTCTATCTTCTTCATCACCATCCTTCAAGACAATTCCCAAACCCGGCACACCGAGTTCTCTCATGGCTGCAAGTTCACACTGTGTGAAACTGAGCCAGAGTGGTCTCTGCATGTGTGCAATTTGCAAGGACATGGTAAAAAAATGTAGATAAGTCATGGGGGAGAAGATGATTGATGGTTTTTTGTGTCGGTGGTGGCTTTGGATCAGAGACAGTGGGGGAGTCAAGCAAAAGGTCTGGAGACAGATTTAAAGCATTGATTCAAGGCTTCTGAAGTCTTATGCAGAACTGAATAGAGAGCGGAAAGATGATTGATATATAGGTTTATAATTCAAGTTTAAGTAAATAAATAAATAAATAAACAATTTAGCTAAGTAAATTAAGCACAAACGAGTCATAGGTAATTATCTTTGGAGTGTAAAAAACAATTATATATCACATATTGTTTTGTTGCCTATAGTTTTTAAAAAGAAACAATTTAATTAACAAAAACGTGGTGTTTTGTTTCTGAATTATTCAGTTTTTTTTTAATAAATTGGCTAAAAGTGAATGATCCAGTGACTCACAAATAAAGACACTTGTTTTGTTCCTAAATGGATCATGTGATTTTAAATAAAATAATTGAGTGGATGACTCAGTGACTCACAAATAAAGACTTTTGTTTTGTTCCTAAATGAATCATTGTTTTTGAATGAATTGAGTGAATGATTCAGTGACTCACAAAAAAAGACTTTTGTTTTGTTCCTAAATGGATCAGTCTTTTTGAATCAGTTGATTCAAAATTTAATCAGTTGAGCAAAAGATTCAGTAACTCACAAATAAAGACTTTTGTTAAATTCCTAAATGGATCAGTGGTTTTGAATGAATGAGTTGAGCGAATGATTCAGTGATACAAATAAAGACTTCTGATTAATTCCTAAATGGATCAGTATTTTTTAATGGATTGGTTGACGAATGATTCAGTGACTCACAAATAAGGACTTTTGTTTTATTCCTAAATAGATCAGTATTTTTAAATGAACTGGTTGAGTGAATCATTCAGTTGCTCACAAATAAAGACTTTTGTTTTGTTCCTAAATTGATCAGTGTTTTTAAATGAAAAGGTTGAGTGAATGATTCCGTGACCCACAAAATAAAGACTTTGATTCAGTGACTCACAAATAAAGACTTTTGTTTTGTTCCTAAATGGATCAGTGTTTTTGAATTAATCGGTTTAGCGAATGATACAGTGACTCATAAATAAAGACTTTAGTTTCATTCCTAAATGAATGAGTGTTTTTAAATTAATCAGTTGAGTGAATGATTCAGTGACACATAAATAAAGACTTCTGTTTAATTCCAATATGGATTAGTATTTTTGGATGAATCAGTTGAGCGAATGATTCAGTGACTCAAAAATAAGGATTTTTGTTTCATTCCTAAATTAATCAGTTTTTGAATGAATTGGGTTCATTCTGATTCAGTCTATTAGTGCTACTGGATCTTAGTGCTGCGTTTGATACTATTGACAACAACATTCTTTTAAATAGACTTGAATATTATGTAGGCATTAATGGTAGTGAGCTGGTTCAAATCGTACTTATCAGACCGTCATCAGTTTGTGGCAATAAATGAAGAGGTATCATTTAAATCGCAAGTGCAGTATGGAGTACCTCAAGGATCAGTACTAGGGCCATTACTTTTTACGCTTTACATGTTACCCTTGGGAGATATCATCAGGAAACATGGTGTTAGCTTTCATTGTTACGCTGATGATACTCAGCTCTATATTTCTTCGCAGCCCGGCAAAACATATCAATTCGAAAAACTAACAGAATGCATAGCTGATATTAAAAAACTGGATGGCGAATAACTTCTTACTGTTAAATTCTGAAAAAAACAGAGGTGTTAATTATTGGACCTAAAACCTCCACAAGTAATAACCTAAAACACAGTCTAATACTAGATGGCTGCTCTGTAAATTCGTCGTCATCAGTTAGGAACCTAGGCGCCCTATTCGATAGCAATCTCTCCTTTGAAAGCCACATTTCTAGCATTTGCAAAACCGCATTTTTCCATCTTAAAAATATATCAAAATTACGACCTATGCTATCAATGTCAAATGCTGAAACATTAATTCATGCGTTCATGACCTCAAGGGTAGATTATTGTAATGTTTTATTGGGTGGTTGTTCTGCACACTTAATAAACAAACTCCAGCTGGTCCAAAATGATGCAGCTAGAGTTCTTACTAGAACCAGAAAGTATGACCATATTAGCCCGGTTCTGTCAGCACTGCATTGGCTCCCTAAAACATCGTATAGATTTTAAAATCTTACTAATTACTTATAAAGCCCTCAATGGTTTAGCTCCTCAGTACTTGAGCGAGCTTCTATCGCACTATAGTCCCTCACATCCGCTGCATTCTCAAAATTCTGGCAATTTGATAATACCTAGAATATCAAAATCAACTGTCGGTGGCAGATCATTTTCTTATTTAGCGCCTAAACTCTGGAACAATCTACCTAACACTGTTCGGGAGGCAGACACAATCTGTCAGTTTAAATCTAGATTAAAGATACATCTCTTTAACCTGGCTTACACATAAAACATTAACACATTCCTATAACTCAAATCCGTTAATGGATTGTTAGGCTGCATTAATTAGGTCAACCGGAACTGAAAACACCTCCCATAACATCTGATGCACTCATTGCATCGTAAAAAGAATGGCATCTACGCTAATATTAGTCTGTTTCATTCTTATTCCGAGTTCACCGTAGCCACCAGATCCAGCCTGTATCCAGATCAGATGGTCACTCCAGTCCCCCGGATCCAGTACGTACCCAGCTTAGATCATGGATCACCACCTGGAGATGACTTCAATAGCCGTGGATGTCAACCAGATGAGCTCCAGAGACGGATCATCAATGAAGACCTCGCCAACCTAGACGGCCATCGGTGCCACACCACGGGATCCTGACGAGTTCTCTACAATCAGACATTGGTACAAACTGCTGGTTTTGTCTGGCCAGAGGAGAACTGGTCCCCCAACTGAGCCTGGTTTTTCCCAAGGTTTTTTTCTCCATTTTTGTCACCTATGGAGTTTTGGTTCCTTGCTGCTGTCGCCTCTGGCTTGCTTAGTTGGGGACACTTTCCAGCGATATCATATACTATTTGAACTGAACTGGATGACGATATCACTGAATTCATTGATGAACTGCCTTTAACTGAAAATTTATTATTTACAATAATGCGTTACTTACACACTATTGTGCTGTTTAAATACTGTGCAGTTGTTTTGACACAATCTGTATTGTTAAAAGCGCTATATAAATAAAGGTGACTTGACTTGACAAATAAAGACTTTTGTTTTGTTCCTAAATGGATCAATGGTTTAAAATGAATCGGTTGACTGAATGATTCAATGACTCATAAATAAAGACTTTTGATTTATTCCTAAATGAATGAGTGTTTTTAAATTAATCAGTAAAGTGAATGATTCAGTGACTCATAAATAAAGACTTTTGATTTATTCCTAAATGAATGAGTGTTTTTAAATTAATCAGTAAAGTGAATGATTCAGTGACTCATAAATAAAGACTTTTGCTTTGTTCCTAAACAGATCAGTGTTTTAATATGAATCAGTTGAGTGAATGATTCAGTGACTCACAAATAAAGACTTTTAATTCAGTGGCTCATAAATAAATGTATTTTTTTTTTCTAAATGGATCAGTGTTTTTTTTATGACAATTCAATGGCTCACTCCTTAACAATTTTTAGATATACATATAGATTGATAAAATATACTACATTATATTTAGATTGTTTTTCTCTTCGAATCCTATAATCAACTAACAGGCAGTGTATAATGGAATGTTTCTGAAATGAATACACACATGGCATGTGATCAGTGTGCGTCTCCACACTAATACCATCACTTACTCTCTCAAAAACTGCCTTTTAACCTAACATTGTGTTTCTAACCTCAACAAAAATGACTTTAACATAACAAAACACGGTTGCAGAGAAGGAAGTCATATAATCTCTATAGAGGGAAGTCAGCCTTCATCGCCATGACTTACTTGTCATCTTGGAAACCCATGGTTTGGCCTCTGTGAATATCCTTCCAGGAAACCCTGTTGAAAACATTATAGGGTGCAGGTAACCAAACCACAGTATGGAAGCTCAAGTGTGGCTTTAAGGAGCTGTTCTGGCTATGCCTGTGAAAGTATACTGTTATTTGAATCACTTCGTTTGTTTGCTTTAAGAGGACCACATAGAAACAGCACAGCTGAACTGAGGGCTTTCTTTGGAAAAGCATAATTTAATGAAGGTAAAACATGGAGGTGAATCGCAATGTATGCTTCACAGTGGGACGTTTGTACAAAAAAATTACAGTAGAGACCACGGAGGGGAAATGTCTATCAATTACAAGGTGCTCTGAGTACAATGTGTGCCAGTGCTAATGAGACAAATGCCTGGTAACCTTAAACGCACTGTACTTTTCTGGATCATTTCAGGGGTCTAAGGGAGTTATCAGACTTCAGTCCATTTAAAAAGAAACAAACTCAATCCCAGTAGTGAAATAAAACCAGTTATCTTTGCAATTACTTTGCCTTTGACCATGAAAGTGGAC
Source organism: Garra rufa (assembly GCF_049309525.1). Taxonomy (NCBI): domain Eukaryota; kingdom Metazoa; phylum Chordata; class Actinopteri; order Cypriniformes; family Cyprinidae; genus Garra; species Garra rufa. The sequence goes on along the minus strand of NC_133384.1, from coordinate 7,116,021 downwards.
TTTTTTATTTTTAAATATATGTGAATGCTCCAAAAGAACTTGAATCTCCTTGAAGTTGACTGAATTAAGACCTAAAATTTCTTATGTTCTCACACTAAATGACTCAAATACAGGATAGCTGACAATATTTTGTTGCAAAATGTTGCATGAACATGGCCCTCTTTCTTTTTTAAGTTCACAATGTGCCTGACTTAAAAAAAGTGAGCTTAGATCTCATTTTAGTCTTCTTCAAGCAATAATGTACTCTTAAAAATAAAAGTGTTTCATGTTACATTACAGTATATCCATAGAGGAACCTTTTTTGTCTAAATGCTTCCATAAAGAACCTTTAACATCTGAAGAACCTAAATTCAACCATTTGCTAAAATAAAACCTTTCCTATGCAGTTTGGATCATTTGCAGGTGTCTGAAATTACATTATGGTCTTTTGCTCTTTAATGGATGTCCCCAGATTGAATATGTCAAATGTAGCCACTTCTAAACTGTCCCCAAAATGTAGCAACAGTACATAAACCTAAACACACATAGACAAACCTCTATGTAAATGCCTCCAAGAGCAAACACACTTGCATTAAACTCTGTGCAATCATGAAAATCTGACATTTCAAACAAATATACAGTGCTCGTACCTACACCAATTGTTTGGACATCTTCCCACACATGCTTGGACATGCTTATGGGAATGCTCGCTGCTAAGTATAAATGTTCAAATCGGTGGAATGTTAAAAATGCTCTCGTTTATATGCCTCTGGCAAATGGCAAGGCTCGTGTTATGTAGCCATTTCCCAATGCCACAGGACAAAGAGCTTACAAATTGCCTTTGAGTAAGTGGAATGCAATAAAAAAAGGTCCTGTGCTTGATTCATACAAAGCATCTGGAGTGCCGAGGAGAAGTCTGAATCAACTGCATAATGCACACCGCTCAACATTAGTGCCTCAAGACTCTTCAGATTGCTTAGCAGATGATGGCTTTTGTATAGTACTCGAGCAGTTTGCAGAGAAGCATACATACTCATGCACACTATCTAATTCTGATGCAGCCATGTTTGTTGAAAAACAGACTTTCGGGCACACTTAGGACTGCGCCAAAACTCTTGAAAATTATGCAATCACTTTCTGGGAAATAACGGCTGTGTCCAAAGGTGTTTACATACTGTAAAATACATGGATGTTTGTCCTGGAAAATAGAAAATGGAAGAAAAAGAAAAGGTGACAGTAAAAATGACGCACAGTGCTGTTTTTTGTTGCTTCTGACATCCATAAATGCAACATCACGTCAAAGAAAATAATTCCACTCTCCATTGTTGATACCATAAGTACACCGTCTACACTCCTATTTATTTATCTATCTTTTTTATAGGTATTAGGTAAGCAAACTTGCATAACATTTTCAAATTCAATTTAGGAAATTTTCAAGTGTAAATGGCATAGAATTCTGATCATTTATATAAAAAAAAATGTCAGTGTTGCAATAATGACGTAAAATCCAGAAATTCACCTCACCCAATGTCCTTTTTCCGTTGCTTTTAGATTATAACAGAAAATAAGCTCTGTGACCAACAATCATTTATGATTCGAACATATTATGTTCATAAATCTGCACAATGCATGATAGAGAGTTTGCACTTACATCACATTTGGTCAGTTACCTGGCTGTGCGGGCCGATACACGGATGTAAACAACAGCACGAATTGCACAGTAAATGTACAACTGAATATGCTGTTCTGCTGATTTATGCAGTCTAAACCATAGACAAAAAGTGTGAAAGCTAATCATATAGAGAATGACATGAAAAAATGAAAAAAATCCAGAAAATCACATTGTATGATTTTTAAATAATTATTTTCCATTTTATTGCATTAAATAAGTATTTGATACAATAGAAAAATATAACTTTATATTTGGTACAGAAATCTTTGTTTACAATTACAGAGGTCAGACATTTCCTGTAGTTCTTGACCAGGTTTGCACACACTGCAGCAGGGATTTTGGCCCACTCATCCATACAGGTATTCTCCAGATCTTTCAGGTCTAGGGGCTGTTACTGGGCAACATGGAGTTTCAGCTCCCTCCACAGATTTCCTATTGGGTTGATGTCTGGCTAGGCCAGTCCAGGACCTTGAAATGCTTCTTATGGAGCCACTTCTTAGTTTGGGGTCATTGTCATGCTGGAAGACCCAGCTACGACCCATCTTCAATGCTCTTACTGAAGTAAGGAGGTTGTTGCCCAAAATCTAACGATACATGGCCCCATCCATCCTCCCCTTAATACGGTGCAGTCATCCTGTCCCCTTTGCAGAAAAGCACCCCCAAAGCATGATGTTCCCACCCCGTTGCTTCACGGTTTGGATGGTGTTCTTGGGATTGTACTCATCCTTCTTCTTCCTCCAAACACAACGAGTGGAGTTTATACCAAAAAGTTCTATTTTGGTCTCATCTGACCACATGACCTTCTCCCATGCCTCCTCTGGATCATCCAGATGGTCTTTGGCAAACTTCAGATGGGTCTGGACATGAGCTGGCTTGAGCAAGGGGACCTTGTGCATGGTACAAGATTTTAATCCATGATGGTGTAGTGTGTTACTAATAGTACCCGTTGAGATTGTGGTCCCAGCTCTCTTCAGGTCATTGACCAGGTCCTCCCGTGTAGTTCTAGGTGTAATTCTAGGTCCTCGCCTTTCTCAGGATCAAATTTTCGATGAAAATTACAGATTTCTTCATTCTTTGTAAGTGCGAAAACTTGAAAAATCGGCAGTGTATCAAATACTTATTTGCCCCACTGTATTAATAGCGGCTCCCTGATGTCACAAATTTATTTACAGTATAATTACCCAACAATATGTAATCATAAGAGAAAGTACTGAAATATATTTTTCCCTCACATTTTGTTGGCTATTTATAGTGTTTTCACAATGTGTTATCAATCAGCCATATTGGCGGCACTGAACATAAACCATGCCGAATCAAACAAAACTCGTTTTGCTGATTATTGGTCAATTATTGTCATGTTTTAAGCTCTACTACTAGGTTGAACCGGGAAAAAAAAAACATTTGGAGTACTACAGGCTGCCAAAAGTTATAACAAATCAAAGAGAATAGTGCAAGAAACTGTCTGAGGAACAAACGGTGTTTGTGGTTGGCTCAACTGAACCAGGATTTGACAGCATTTGTGTTTGTTCTTATCATTTTTCTTGTCAGGTAGGTGAAATAATAGACTATTATCTTAATTATTGCTGCTCATATGTATCTTTACCACTTATTAACTTTAGTTTGTCAAAATATTGCACCCTTTATTGCTTACTAAGTCCTTCTCTATATATAGAGTACTGAAATATATTTTTTTCCTCCCATCTCGTATTTAAAGATTGCTCTCAAAACGCATCATCAATCAGCCATATTGGCAGTACTGAACGTAAACAATGCCACTGAACAGAACAAAGCTTGTATATTTTGCTGATTATTGCTGCTGAAAATGGTCAATTATTGTCATGGTTTGAGCTGTACTAATCAGTCGAACTGGGAAAAACATATACCCCCAATTTCACAGAAAATGCTTAAGCCTAGTCCCAGAGTAAAATGTAAGACTAAGCTGTTTCAAATGAAACAAACTTGCACTGACCAATATTAAAATGTCAGCGACTTTGATTGGTCGCAAGATACAACCAGTAATTTTTTTTTTTTCTGAAACACGTTTATAAAAATTACTTAAATGTACTAATTGAACTATGCCCTAATCCTGATTTAGTCTAAGCCCTGTCTGTCACAATGTATGCTGGAGACACTGGACACTGTCTGTGAAACCAGGCCTTGGAGTACTATAGACTGCCAAAAGTTTAACAAATAACAAAACAAAGAGAAGAGTACAAGAAACTCTCTGAGGAACAAAAGGCATTTGTGGCTGGCCAAACTAAACCAGGATTTCCAGGGCAAGAATCTTGACAACATTTGTGTTTATTTTTATCATCTTTGGTCAGATTAATATCTTAATTAATACTGCTCATATGTATCTTTACCACCCATTAACTTTAGTTTGTCAAAATATTGCACTCTTTCACTGCTTACAAAGTCCTTCTCTATATGATTTAATAGCTTCCACATGTTTTTCCCCATGCTTTAAGACAGCATAAATTACCAGAACAACGTATACAGTAGTACATTAACCATTCAATCCATGCTGTTGTTTACATCCGGGTATAACTACTATGGCCATGCATTCAGGTAACTGACCAAATCGTGAAGTAAGTGCAAACCGCCTATTTTCTTTAGAGGTTCTTTAGTACGTAACTTCCTTCCCAATTCAAGCATATCCTACTTAAAACTTTAAAGTTCCCATATACCCCATATATCCCATAAACCGAAATTTCCTGGCTTTTTTCATGATAACTAAGGTTAACTAGGGACTATGAAACTACCATATACGTTTCAAAACAGTCAATCCACATTAAAATGCACACAGCCTGCATAAAGTAGCTGTTCCTTTTCACGAGCCACTGTGACTTTCGTAAAAATGACTTCCACCTCCTTTTGTCAAACCCCTAGACAACATTGCGTCCATTCCATTGCTGAACAACAACACAAAAACAAATCGAAAAAACGCTGTTCAGTCAATGGATGTCAAGAAACTGCATCATTACACAGGCTTCCGAACAACATTAATATAAGAGACCAGTGGCACATCAGCTTTAGCCTCTTTCATACAGCGAATCCAGAAAATACATGGCTAATGTGTCCCATGATTTGTTCCGGAAATTGTTTGATTTGATTCATTCACAAAGTAATTTTCCGGAATCTGTGCGTGCTTTATACACAACCCGTAAAGATCCTGTAAAGACATGTGATGCGACGCCTACATTGCACTAAACTGAAAGTTTTCACATATGTTTCATTGTGAAGAGTCGCATGATAACGTGCATCATCACACCAACACAGCCTTTATGGCATTGGTTCTGGCTTTTGTTTACACAGCGCTCGTTCCGGGACTGATCTCAGCAAGTTACTAGGTTCCCAACTTTCAGGCAATTTTCCAGAATCAACGCACAAAATCGGGCCAAAATCGACCTGTTGTTGGCAGAGCTCCTAAAAGAGGAGCTGTAAAAATATATTGGGATGGTTTTTGGCACTTATACCGCAAATATATATTCTTAAGGACATCAATAGCTAAAATAAACCTCCAAAAAGGTGTACAATATGGGACCTTTAAGTATAAATACATCAGCAAATATAAAAAGCTAAATGTAGGCTATAAACATACTACACCATGTTTGCATAGCTTCAATGTCACAATTAAGCTTCTCTTCAGTCTTTAAAACATTTTCCCTAGTTGGTGAATAGATGAATTTATCATTTCTTTTTTTACTTAAGACAACCTCTATACACTCTTAAAAATAAAGGTGCTTCAAAAGGTTCTTCAAGCGATGCCATAGAAGAACCATTTTTGGCTCCACAAAGAACCATTTAGTCAAAGAGCCATTTCTTGCTTACCTTTTTATAATTTGAAGAACCTTATTTGGCACAAATACCCTTTTATGAAATATGTTAAAGGTTCTTTATGGAACCATTTATACAAAAAGGCTCTTCTATGGCATTGAGTGTATACTCTTAAAAATAAAGGTGCTTCAAAAGGTTCTTCAAGCGATGCCATAGAAGAACCATTTTTGGTTCCACAAAGAACCATTCAGTCAAAGGTTCTTTAAAGAACCATTTCTTGTTTACCTTTTTATAATCTAAAGAACTTTATTTGCCACAAAGAACCTTTTGTGAAACAGAAAGTTTCTTCAGATGTTAAAGGTTCTTTATGGAACCATTTAGACAAAAAGGCTCTTCTATGGCATCATGAAGCACCTTTATTTTTAGGAGTGTAGTCCCATTTAAACACTTCTTAGCATCCTCTTTATCAAGATCAGTAAAAGCTTTGAAAAAATGACAAGAGGTATTACTGATGTATTATATGTGAATAAAATGTGAATATATCTTGAGCTTGTGTTATGTCAGGCATTTAACATAAAAGCCCTCAACTTTGTGACAACGGATCCATAAAAGCTCAAATGTGAACTTGTTTTCAGATTTTGGTCTGAAATACGTCATCCCTGCAGCGCTCCATAAGCGTTAGTCATAAAGTGGGTAGTTTTAGTCATGTTATCTTAACTTGGCGGCTTCAGTGAAGACCTTTAACGTAGAATAAAACATTAAACATACTGGCTTCACAAGATTAAACATTACTTTTGTTTTTATGTTCAGCTTTATACTTGTTTGTAAAGAAATGCCATTCTCATGGCAACTGTATCCATCCGACAAGGAGAATCAAACGCTCAAATCAAGCTTTGCTTTATTCTAAATAAAAGATGTGCAATTCATCACATAATCCATATTTGACACACGTATAGGCATCGGTGTCACCAGTTGATGGAATCAATGTGGTGATCTAACAGTCATTGATACTAAATCTGTTCGCTTGGCAACACATGAAACGTTCTCACCTGTTAAGCTTACAAACCGTTTTTTCACTGCCATTTATTAAGGCTTCACTTGGCAGATGTTCTTGCAGGTTCCAGCCTGTTATTATTACTGAAGCGATGGCAACTACCGGCAAAATATTAATATTTACCTTCTCCGGTGTCCCTGCTCAGTTTACATTTGTACCATGATTAATGTGGACAGAGTTGTTCTAGATGCATCAAAACTAATTTTTCAGCCGAGGATGAATAGGAAAAGGTAGTGGACACTGAATCGGAAACAATTCAAGGCGATGATTAAAAAGCCATACACGTGCCTCATATACATCCTGTCTGCCGGATCAGGGTAAAACACGGACCCTGGGGCTGCGAATATGTGAGGAGAGGATGAGATAATCACCCACATGTCTGAGCTGAGTTCATCAGTCAGACATAAAGTGAGGTTGACATTGATCACAGCTATATTTAGCAACACAGACGGGGTATTTGTAGGTTTTTGGGGTGGGGCGCAGATGATCTGTTTTGGGAGTGTTCTTCGGTGCGCGTAATCGCCGTGACTCAGTGACTGTCTGAATACGAGTTATGACCTCTTAAGGACAAATAAATATTCGTCTTCGTCCCTCCGGGACGCGACGCCTTCTGTTTTGTAATCAACCTTTTGACACTGAAGCTAGGAATAGTCCATCCGAATTTAAAAAATGTCACAATATGGAAACAGCGCAGTGACAGAGCCCATAAAAATTTCCGCCACAGACAAAACACATGGAGTCATCCTCGCAAATGTAAACAAACATTTTGTCTGAAATCATCCGAGATGCTACAAAGTCGCTGGTGTCTTGCACTATACGTGAAAGGTCTTGCTTCAGCCCGTTTTTCATGATTCATCTGCTTAAAGTATAAATATTGCTATGAAGACACATCAGATGTTATGAATGCCCCTAATAAGCCTATAATAACCTTTAAGGATAAACACACACTTATGCACTTTTATAAAGCCACAAATGACATTCCTTTAATATCTCAATTGTTTCCTCTTGCCAGCAATGAGATACAATAGAGTTTACTTCAGGAATCTCAAATGCCTTCTTTAGAATTTCAAATGAAACCCTCTTTAAGAAAAGAAATAAACACAAACGTTAACACTTCAGATTAGAGAACACATGCATATTACTAGCAGACTGGCTGTTTATTGGTACTTATATTCTAGATTCCTTAACCCTACTTAAAGTAACTACTTTAGTTAATATCAAAAAGGAGCAAATTAGGAGTTTATTAAGGGAAAACTTGTGAATATGCGCTTAAGTGTTACAATGCAAAGTCCTTCTGAGACTAAATGAATGAATGAAAGATGTCAGCTACTGCTAAAGCTAACTTTAAAGGGTTATATTCATACTGTATGTCAACAATTTGTATCTTGTTTTATTTTCCTCAAAACAAAGTTAACTTTGTGAGAAAAGTGTGTGAAAAAGAGGTATTAAATGCATTGTACTTCAAATCTAAAAAAATATATTAAAAAAACTTTACCTGAAAATAATATTTTAATTAAATAAAATGTAATTAAAGTGTGTTTAATGCACTTTAGTACACTTTCTAAAAATGTGCTTTGTAATAATGTGAAAATAAAAGATTTAAAGTACTTTCACTTCATTTTTTTGCCACATCATAATGAGATGACACCTAGTGACTTTTGTTGTATTAGCTATGCGAAGCCACGAACAAAAACATTTTTTTTTTACTTTACTTGAAAATTATAAATCGTTACCTTAGAATTATAAGGTTCTATCTGACATTTTTGTCAAAATTGAGTTATTCACATATTCTTATTCTGTGACAACTTATTTACATTATTTGATGTTTCTTTTGTAAGCTGTGTACATTTTGGGCTTTTTTTTAGACAACTAAAATGGTTCTATCTACAGAAGTCTATGGAATGCAAAAACTTTGAAGCTCAATATCTCAAAAATGCCCAGAATGCAGATAGAACCTTATAATTCTAAGGTGACGAAATAATAATAATAATAATAATAATAATAATAATAATAATATTTTACTAAAATAGGATGCACTTGAAGTGCATTTACTTTTGTTTCTTAGTGTATTTTAGTACACTTTTAAAAAGTGTGTTTTGTAATAATGTGAAAATAAAAGATTTAAAGTACTTTCACTTTTCTTCAGTCACTTTTAACCGAAAAAAAAAAATACATTTTGAATTTTTTGCCACATCAGAATGAGATGACACCTGTTGACTTGGTTGATTTGGATGAATTAAATGGTCAAAAAATGTTAAGTGACCTTTGTGGTAAAAAATTACCAACATTGTAAATGCAAGAAAAAAAGTCAGAACTGCAAGGCACAAACTTACATTTAGATTTGCAAGGTAAATGAAGAAATAAAGTCACAATTCTGAGAAATAAAGTCAGAATGGTAAGACATAAGCTTACAATTCAGACTTTTTTTTTTTTTTTTCAAAATTGCACATTTATTAGAAAAAAGTCAGAATTGTGAGATAAAAAGTCACAATTACAATTACCTTTTTTTTTTTTTTTTTTTTTTCTCAATGTTTTATCCAGTGGTGTAAATGGGCTTCTATGTAGGGCTAAAATTTCTGTAAAAAAGATTGATAATCCCTTGGCAGAAAATTACCAGTACATTTTTTTATGTAATTCATTAATTGATTTAATGTACGTATGTATGTATATATGTGTGTATGTATGTGACTAAAACAAACTTTAATGACATTTCTTTTGAAACTTGTGTGTCATGTATTTAACTATGTTTATAATTCATAACTAAGTTGAAATTTAGCACTACTTTATTTAGTATACTTAAAAAACTGAACTTAAATAGATTTTAATTTTAATTTTAATTAAATAAAAATAAGTACTTAAAGTGCTTTCACTTTTTTGTTTCATAATGCACTTTAGTACACTTTAAAAAAGTGTGTTTTGTAATAATGTGAAAATAAAAGTTTAAAAGTACATTTTAATCCTTTCACTTCTCTTTAGTCACTTTTAATGTAAAAATTATTTATTTATTTATTTTTATTTTTTCCCCACATCGGAAGATGACGTGACTTTTGTTGCATTATATGCGAAGCCACAAAAAAAAAAAAAAAAACATGAACATGATTTAGATATGTTAAAGGGTAAAAAAATAAAAATAAAAGTGACCTTTGTGGTAAAAAATTACAACATTGTAAATAGAAAATGAAAAAAAAAAAAAAAAATGTAATGGAAAAAATAGCCCAGAAAAATTTTCTAAATATTGCACAGTATCATAAAATCCCCATACATTCTAAATAAACATTGTAAATGCAAGTTTATAATAAGTCTAAGAAAAAAAAAGTCAAACTTGCGAGAAAAAAAAAAGAACTGCAAGGCACAAACTAACATTTGCAAGATAAATTAAGAAATAAAGTCGCAATTCTGAGAAATGAAGTCAGAATGGTAAGATATGAACGTACAATTCAGATTTTTTTTTTAAATTGCATGTTTTTTGCACGTTCAGAATTGTGAGATAAAAAGTCGCAATTTCCTTTTTTTATGTTTTATCCAGGCATAAATGGGCTTCCATGTAGGGCTAATGGAAATATCTGTAAAGTTTATTGATAATCTCCTGCCAGAAAATTGGAAAATGGAAAAAAAAATGTAATGGAAAAAACAGTTCAGAAAAATTTTATAAATATTGCACAATATCATAAAATCCCCATGCATTCTAAATAATAAATAAAAAAATATAATTAAATATTACTGAACAAAAAATATTTTAGTTTTAAAGAGGAAAAAAAGATACATTTCAAGTCTTTGGTCACTTGTGGCCCAAAAATGAAGAGGCCAGAGAGTTAAATTATGTTTTAATAATTATTGCTTTAAATAAGTACACTTATTTTGATGTGTTAACGAACACACTGAAGCACATGTAAAATAGTTTTATACCATTTTACATGTAAATATTACAATTCAAACTGCAGTGTGTATTTTTATATGTTCTTAATTGCAACTGTATATATTTAAATACATAACATACAGGAAGTTTCAAAAGAAATGAAATGCAAGTATATTTTACTTTACCATAAATCCTTGTTAAAACATTCAGCAGTGCACTTTTCAAAGATGAAATTATATATCAAGATGTACTTAAGCAGGTCAAACAAGCACTCTAAAGTTCAGCTAATTGCGTTTAATTTAAACTATAAGGCATTTTAATTGAATTGCAATTATAATGCAATTAAGCAATTATCATTTAGCTCAAATTGATTTTAAATTGTATTACCTCTGTCTTTTAAAAGTATGATATAGGGTCCATTAAGCCTCCTGAGCTGTGAAAAAGTTTATACTTTGGGCTCCCAGCAAACCAAAAAAAGACTCTGAGACAGCGCCACCTTGTGTTTAAACAGAACCCTACTCCAAACACACGGGTCAATATCTAAACACGGCTAAAAAACTGCTGTTGTAGCGAGAGCATCAGGGTTATTAGATAGATATGAAATAACAAGACTTACATGAATAACACGACTGTTAGAAATAATGCTCATGAGTCATTATGACAGGGAAACCCCAATCTGTCATACACCGATGTGACTGGATACATCTGGATTCGGACTATTAATCATTAATGTCGTCATGGCAAGAAAACAAAACAATCATGCCAGACCGTAAAACGATGGATCGCTCATGAGCGGCGTGTCCTTACCTGCTCAAACCAGGTGCTAATGTGGAGGTTTTAAAATCATTTTATATTATAAATCTGACTCTATGACTAAATATCACATCAGTGTGGATCTAAAAATCGTGAATAAACGCTGTTGGACAATCTTCAATGACCAGGTATGTAAACCGTCAAGTCAGAGACTTGACTTTCGGCTCTAACAATAACATATCACAACTGATCAAATGTGTTATGCAAGCACCTTAAAACGTGTTTTATATTTGCGACATAGTGTCTTTGGCAGTTCTTCTGACTGAAGAATCATTTGACATAAACTCTCACATCAGATGCCTGCTTGCAAGCCTAACTCTAGAAGATTGGTGTTTACAATACTGCACCATTCCCAGGCAGAACAATGCGCCTCTTGTGAACACAGATCCTTTAATAAAGGCCACATTGAGAAAGCAAATCCTGGCCAAAGAAACTCAAAGTTATCCAATCTATAACTGATGCTACTTCGGAGACCATATAGAGGAAGCCTTGGTTTGTATAGGTTTATCATTTACCTTCTCAAGAGCTTCTTTCCCTTGTGAATAAGAAGTACAACTTACCATAGTTTTAAAAAAGTAATTTGCAATTAAATTAAAATGTATTATATCGTAGTTTACATTTATATGACATGCAATTAGCTGAACTTAAGAGTGTTTAACTCACTTAAGTAGTGCATTATATCATACTTCCATTGTCTTTGAAATGTGGTTTAATGTTTCCTGACACTTAACTGCAATTAAATTAAAATGTATTATGGATAAAATACATATTAAATGCAATTAACCGAACTTCATAGTGCTTTTTGACCCACTAAAACAAGATTTAAGTACATCTGTATAAACATTTTTCAAAATTACTACTATTTAAAAACAAAACAAAAACTGTAAAAATAAAAATCTCACAAGTCTGACTTTTTTTCTCTGAATTGCATAATATCAACTTGCAATTATGACTTTTTTTCTTAGAACTGTGTAATATAAACTCACAATTGCAAAAAAAAAAAAAAAAAAAAATTCAACTCGCAATTCTGAATAGGAAAGTCGCAGTTCTGAGAAATGAAGTCAGAATTAGGAGAAATAAACTCACATTTCTGATTTCTCTGAGTTTATATCTCACAATTGTGATTTTTTTCTCAAAATTGCGAGTTTAAATCATGTAATTGTGACTGAAAAGTCAAAAATTGCAAGAAAAAAAGTCAGAATTGCGACATACAAACTTACAATTGGTCAGAATTGCGAGGTTATATCCCGAATGTGTCTGATTGAGGTGTTCTGTTGTTGGATGTAATAATGAACATAGCAGTCATCATTTACTCCCGACATCTGAGCTGCTGAAGACACAGAGGATTAACATTACTTTCATTTTTTAAAAGAAAGTGGCGATCCAGATCTACATATGTTTGTGTGAATCATTTGTGCTTCACCCACAGCAGAAGTGAGTATAAGGGGTTTTTTATGCATCTTTGCATTTCTTAATAATGTGTTAGCAAGTTTCACAGCTTAATGCGGCTAAAGTAAACATTACGGCTTGTCATCCCACTGCAGAGAGGGGTGGGGCGAGCAGAGCAAAGCTCATTAGCATTTAAAGGAACATGCAACAGAATAGCTAGATCTAATAAGGGCTGATAAAAAGAGTGTTTTTTTACACTACCATTGAGAAATTTAAACCAAAGTATGTTATAGACCCTTAAGAATCATATCAAACATGCTCTACACCAAGCCCAACCCTAAACCTATTGGGCATGTTTTCGAAGACGGTAGGTTTGTTCAGTAGCTCACTTAGTACGTAGATGTTACTAAACAGGTAAAGAGCTCCGGTTTGAATCTATGTATCTACGGTTCGACAAAAGAGTTCAAATCTAGGGCAGGGGTCATCAAACTTGATCCTGGAGGGCCAGTGTCCTGCAGAGTTTAGCTCCAACTTGCCTCAACACACCTGCCTAGAAGTTTCAAGTATACCTATTAAGACCTTGATAAGCTGGTTCAGGTGTGTTTGATTAGGGTTGGAGCTAAACTCTGTAGGACACCGGCCCTCCAGGACTGAGTGTGGTGACCCCTGATCTAGGGCATGTTTTCGAAGATGGTAGGTTTGTTCAGTAGCTCACGCAGTACGTAGATGTTACTTAAGAGGTAAAGAGCTCCGGTTTGAATCCCATGTATCTGTGGTTCGACAAATCTACACACAAGGAAGGTTTAAATGACATCAACAAATGTGTTTTTATATCGGTTTTGCATTTGTTAGCGCTTTCAGGTAGGTTTAGGGTTGGGTTTGGTGTAGGGCATGCTTCCGAAGACAGTAGGTTTGTTTCGGTAGCTCACGCAGTATGTATCAGATTATGTGAGTGGAGTGGTGTGATTTTGAATGGAGGGAGAAGCGGATTTTTTAAAAGTGTCTTGGTTTTCACTCGCTCCAAGAGCGCTCCACCACCGCTCCATCATGAGTACTATTCATGCCAACGGTCCGTAATATAACTGCATACAGGTATTAAGCAAGAATTCACATGTTAAACATATTTAGCTAGCTTGATAGAAATGGATCACTCAAATTAGAAAGAATGTGAAGGCTATGATAACAGCAATGGACATGAGCGGTAAATTATAGTTCACAAGGAATTAGTTTGTTCCTTCTAGATACTGAATATTTTCAGGTGAAAGCATGATTTAAAGGTACAACACTTATTCAAATGCAATAGCTCTGTCAATAATGCATTAAAACAAATGTAATGGATTTCGAATGAGCAGAAATCTTTAAGAAATGCAGCAATCCGTAGGTAAAATAACTGATGAATTTTTTTCATTACAAACTTTGCACTGCAAAAAGCAGCAATTATACTCTTTTAATGCTGACAATATTATTAGCTCTGCATTTGGTAGGAACAAAGTTCGCACACTAGTTTTGCAAACGCTCCTGTTATTTATACTATTATTATTTTTGATTTCATATATGTTATGAAAAGGACTGTTATATTTCAAACATACTGATTTTTTTTTTACGTGGAGCGAAGGCGGAGCGGTGATTCTGATATCAGTGAGTGAGGAGTGGAGCGGGAGTGGAAAATGGTGAACCGGGAGCAGAGTGTTTATTAAATGCACTGATCGTGGAGGGGAAACTGTTGCCGCTCCACTCCGCTCATATACTCTGGTACGTAGATGTTACTTGAGAGGTAAAGAGCTCCGGATCGAATGCCGTGTGGTTTGACAAAAGAGTTTAAATTCACACACAAGGAAGGTTCAAATGGTGTCAACAAGTGTGTTTTTATATCAGTTTTGCATTTCTAATGCTATTGTGTAGGTTTAGGGTTGGGTTTGATGTAGGGCATGTTTTCGAAGATGGTAGGTTTGTTCGGTAGCTCACGCAGTACAGAGATGTTACTTGAGAAGTGAAGAGGTCCGGTTTGAATCCCGTGTAACTAAGGTTCAACAAAAGAGTTCAAATCTACACACAAGGAAGGTTCAAATGGCGTCGACAAATGCGTTTTTTATATCGTTTTTGCATTTCTTAACACTATTGAGTAGGTTTAGGGTTGGGTTTGGTGTAGGGTAGTTTTTGAAGACGGTAGGTTTGTTCGGTAGCTCACGCAGTACGGAGATGTTACTTGAGAAGTGAAGAGCTCTGGTTTGAATCCTGTGTAACTACAGTTCGTCAAATCTACACACAAAGAAGGTTCAAATGGCATCAACAATTGTGTTTTTATATCCGATTTGCATTTGTTAACACTATCGGGTTGGGTTTGTTATTGGTATTTCCAACACGATAGAGCATTAATATTTAGCAACAGTCTCCAGATATTCGAACTCTGAACCGCTGCAACACGTACCTGAAGCAATGTAATAAAAACAGCAATACGTACATATATCAACGCAATAAAACGTGCCAGGGTTCACGTATTGAACCTGTGCTTTAGCGCCACTCAGTGGACTTTTTTTTTTCTTCTTGAAACTGTTGCAAAACGTGCAGTACGGTACATAAAAATGGTGATGCTGAAAAGTACCCTGAGGTACATATTTTTATGAGACTGGGTTGTATTTTTCCACAAGGGTTTAAACTGTTGAAGTATCCAATTATGACAAATCACTCACATTATTCTTCAGTATCCATTAAGCTGCAAAAAACAAGTACCTAAAAGGTGCTTCAAATTAAGAACCTTAAAAAAAATCAAAGCCTCTGAATGACTGTACTTTTGGATGAGGTAATTCTTAGCATATAATAAGGATGTTTACCACTGTATTCAATGGGGCGGCCCCCTTGACCACTCACATGCAAACCAACAGGATGAGGCGATGACATTACGATGCTCTTTCTCCTCCAGATCATTGTAAGCGTCCAGTGATGCATGTAAGCTACATGATATGGTCAAGATGGTTTTCTTTTAATCTGTAACCCCTTTATTTGTTGTGCTCTAAATCCTAGGTCTTTAAATGTCTAGACTTCACAAAGGGAGAGTCAAGAGCTCTGATGAGGGTTGACTTCTGAGAAACTTCTCAAACTTCAGACCTCGGGCTCTGGTCACACTGAATGACTTCCTAAATCTCGCTGCTCCCAAACTCACAGAGCAAAGTAAACAAACGGAGCTTGTTTCTGATGATGAAAAGAGACTCACCGTGTCGTGAAATGCACGGGCAGACTTTGATTTTCGCTATTATTATTGTTCAGAAACAACAGTTTCCTAACTGCTCCAGGAAACATTTGAATGCAATTTTCTATTTCGGAGGACTAACTATTAGTGGTAACTTCGTCAACAACACATGCCCCACTGCAGACCACTATCCGAGTAAACATCTATCATTAACCAGATGTCAGATGGGCATTATCCATTTGCGCTCTTTTGGTATTGTGTTGTGATGTTTTAAAGCAAGTCTTTCCATGGTGTAAGCTGTTGAATGATCCACAATTTAAACAAGACTTAAAAAGGGAAGTGGCCAAACCGCACAGAGTATTGGATTCAGTTTGTTTTCATTGTGTTAGTCCTTTCAATGGGCACATCCTTCTGGGACTAGAGTTGTGTGCATTTCATTACCTCATAAAAAAGAGATTGATCTTTCTGAAGCGGCACGGAATATAAAAAGTTGTAGTATGTGACTGGATACACCTAAAGTTTACAAAGGTTATGCTGTCAGGCAAGGCACCCTACGTGTCCAACACACGTTGAAGACTGAATTGTTAAGGAATCGCTCCTTTAAATGAACTGATTCAGCTTTAGCTTACTGATTCAGTATTTTTGTGACATCCAACTCAACTGGTGAACTAGTGTACTGCATTTTACACATTTATTTTTAGGTTAAGTGTTTGTATTTTGATAAGAATGTCCTTAAATGTAACTGTTTAAAACTATTGTTCATACCTGAGGTTTGCATTTACATGCATCTAGTGATAAATTTTATTTTATTTATTTATTACGTGCCATTTAGGCCATTTGTTTGCATGTGCTTGGATCAGGTTATACGTTATGGGAACAAACCCTAGTATACTACAAATAAATTGACATATTATGTACTTAATAAAAAATACCCTGCAATACTTTTAGTATACTAAGCTGGTATATTTCAAGTCTGCTAAAATGAAACAACTAATTTTGTACTTAATGCACTTTAATTGTGTGGAAGTAGTGCTGAAGTCCAACTGCAGACATACTGAAGTATATTTAATTGTGGTAAAGTAAAACTATTGCAAGTATTGTTTAGGTACACTTTAAATATCTTGCATTTAAAGACCTATATTATTCAAAGATCATGCAATCCTCATCAATAATGACATTAAAACATATTTTAGGCTTAATATTTGCACTGTGCACAAGTAGTACTTCAATTAAAGTTTTTGTATCAGTAAGTCTTAAGCAATATGTCAGTAAATATGTTAAAAACGATTTGAACTATTCTTAGTATAAAATGAATGCATTTTAAATCTATTACTTTTTTACTAGGGACATTTTTGTCCCATGTGGAAAACAGCTTATAAATCATACTAAAAGATGTTTTTTGAAAAGCAGTGTGAGAGGTAGGTTTAAGGTAAGTGGATAGAAAATACAGTTTGTACAGTATAAAAAACATTACGCCTATGGAATCCATAAAACATAGAAACCCAACATATATGTGTTACTTGTCTATTTGTTCTTTTGATAGTTGTATTTCTCTTATGTAGTGATTGTGATATATGTTACTTGAAACTGAAATGGGATATTTTTATATAAATTTTATACTAAATTATATTGTATATTA
>NC_133384.1:7046156-7098155 GCF_049309525.1 Garra rufa | reverse complement strand
ATTTTCTTAATTTGTCATGATAACTGACAACTTTATTTTAAAAAAGGCAACAATGTTTAAGAGGTTTTAAATAAACAGTAGAACAGTGTAGCATACTTTGTGATTATGCTTGGTCTTTCTTTGGTGCTGTTAAAACCACCATATCAAACCTGTAGCTCTTTTATGAAATAGTAGTAAATCGCATTTTAAATCGCAAATCGCAATTTTGATCAGAAAAATCGCAATTAGATTTTTTCTCCAAATCGTGCAGCCCTAATTTCCATAGGGCTGCAACAAAGGCCACGCACGGAACGTGCTCCGGCTGCAAATTATCTAGCAGAGCTGAGCTGGAAGGCTTTTGTGTGTGGCTTCCGTATGTTCGACGCTGCAGACAGAGTGACAGATAAGTGTACAAGTTGGCGTGTAATGAGGTAGGCTAAGAGCGTCATAGCTAAATGGGTCTCATTCATAACACATTCATAACTAATTAATCCCTATGCCAAACAGTGACTTGGCGCCACTCAACCTTGACCAGAAGGGGCCATGAACCATTTATCATGAGGCCACTGATTGACTTCAATGGAAGTGTATGAAGCTCATAGCATTATAGAGTTTGTTTTAGAAGGCTTCAGATTCAGTGTTGGGCAAAGAGGAAGCCTTTGAATCTCATTTACTGACAGCCCGACCGTACGTTCCTACATTAGAGATTTGCTCCTCAGCTATAGAGCAACAGAGTGCATCATATCAGTACAAATGACTTGAATGGATTTCTTCCACACTTACTGTATGGAAACTCATTGCGATAAAAGCATAGTTTCCCTGGCCAGTTCTTTCCTCAATCCGGACTTCGGCAACCTGGTGTCTAGGATGCTTGGTATGACAAAGTTAACTTTTGGTGATCCTGTAACATACTCTGGTAAAAATATTACTTGAAGATATTAGTCTACCCTTTGTGCAGACGTGTTTATCCAATGCAATTTCCAGTGGACTTAAAGAGGTAATCCCATTGGAGCAACCTGGGGTTAAGTGCTTTGCTCAAAGGTCCAGTGGTGATAGCTCATGGCTTGCTTCTTGTGGGAAACTAGCAAGTTCCCAATTACCAACCACTCGAGCCAATAGGACACTGTACTACCCATGTTTAGTGCTGTATTCTCAGAAAATACAACAACTCCAAAGTAATTAAACAAAAGTAAATCCCTTTCCAATGCATAGCCAAATATATCAGGAGATGCATCTCCCTGTTTGACACTAAGCTCAACTTGGACAGGTCTGGAAACCTTTGCCAAGTGCCAAATTGACAAGTGGCCCATCTGAGGTGCACATTATTGGCCCTCACTGTGCAGGGGAGCCACACAAGGAGGAAGTAGACTTTACCACACACAGGAAACCATGTCAATTAAGTGTCACTGATTTGATCGATGGAGGTACGAACAGTGTTTGAGGTTCTACTCTGACTGGGACAACAAGGTGAGTTGTTGTTCAGATCTTAAGTCAAGATATCAGAATCCAATCTGAAATAGCGACCTTGAGAGATTAGTCTTGATTGAAAAACAATCTGGTGTATGTCAGTACCCCCCTCCATAAATATATCTTGCTTTGACATTTGATGTTTTCGTAGAAAAATATATTTTATTGCAGTAGCTGCTTGTGAGTTATGCCGCAAGTATTTCGTGCAAACAAAAAGGAGCCAAATGTGAACCTCGAGGAAAAACAACCACGAGGACAGTTTGTATCAGGAGTGCAAAGGTAAAAACACAGAGATCCAGGTGATAGGTTCCATTCGTTGTACCAGAAGTAATAAAATTGCTCATAGGAAGTGTCAGTGTCTGACAGAATCACTTAGGCCCCTGCTGCCTTTTCCTCTGTTACTGTGCTCAGGGGGTGTCCGGTATACTTCCCATCTGGTCTTCCCTCTCTGATTGGAAAAACACACGCTCCCTTTGTGTTTTGCAGTTGTGTCAAAGGAAGCCCTACTCATTAGCTCCAGTGGACGTTCGCGTATCGACTTTCAACCTTGCTTCTCTGACTTCATATGCCTAGGTGGAAGAGCTAATTCAGACTTATCCTTCAGTTCCTGCTCTGGGTGTGACCTCAAGAGTTCGCCAATCATCTCACCGGCCACTTTTCGGCTTCGTGACCTCTGGAACTGAATGACTGTATCTTGGCGCCCTCTGATCATTTGTGAACCCAGTAGACAAATATTTGAATGGCTGCTGTTCTTACACGCACGGCAGTGAGTGAGAAGTGTCAGCATGTGTGGTGGTGGGACCTGGGACCACTGACTATGATGTAACGAGGGGAGCGCTGCATTCTCTGGCCTGTGCAACAGGCCAAAGCAGCTGGACTGGGTGTTTAGACTGCAGCCTCTCCCCCTCCTCCAAGAACAATTTCCCACTCCGGTTCCACCCCTCATTTCCCACAGCTCCCAGTAAACAGAACACACCCATGGCAGGACTTCAGACACAGCGAACAGACAGTCGAACTTCCAGTCCTGGCTCACAAACACGTATATACACACACACACATACACACACGTGTGTGTGGGGGAGTGAGAGAACGGACAGTCATAGCTGCAGTGTGAGGTCTGGTCAGACACGGATCGTGGCAGTAAAACAGTCTATCTTTCCGCAGCGCTCTTTCTCAAATGTAGAGGCGAAGCCGAAAGGAGTAAGTTCTAGGCCGCTAGGCAATTTATCATTCTCTAAAGCTGCAGCACTTTTAAACTAATGTAAGCATGGGATAGCTTCTCCATTAGTAGAGACAGTAGGGAATTTACAGCGTTTACAGAACACGCCGGAGGAATTTTTATGGAGCCACCTTCAGAGACAACCTTTGGGAGACGGTGAGAGATGAGAAAGGTGCAGGATTTGTTCAATAGCACCACATGAAAGACTTCAACACTTTCCACCGTCCCGTCCAAATGATCCCTAAACCCGAACCATTGTGCAGTATTTCCAATGAAGCATGCTGTAACCCACCGCATCCCACCTTGAAGTCGACAGGTAAATGAACTACTGATGAACTAAGCCACACACTCCCTCTAAGATGGAATAAGTCACGTCAGTCACGGAGACCACCCAGCTGAAGCAGTCGTCATCTAAATGAATGATGACACGCACAGGTAATAGGACATGTGTGGACTAAGTTAAGTGTCTCGTCCAGGGGCCCACGTCTTGATGGATAGGAGAGGGTCTAAGGAAGAGTGCAGAACATGACAGACAATGTTTGGGGCTGTGGATTTGAACTCCCTAAAACAATCTGTCATTCCCGCCCAACCCCAGAGCCTAAAGCTGAACTCCCAGATTGCTGGAGGTGCAGCCCAGCATGTACAAACATTTTTGGATAAAGAGAAATCATGAATTACTCTGGACACTTCCCATGTTGCCTGTCCCTTTAAAATGTATGTAAAACAAATACTCGGTTTTATTTTTAGATGGTATTTAGGAGATACATACTGCATATAAATAAACACTTGGACAAAAGTGGAGAAAGAACTGCCATTGAAGAGTCACACAAAAAATTACAAAATGAAAAAACATGACAAGATCAAAGCATATTTTTAAGCAAGTTCTCTGGGAATTAAATCAATAATCTTGGCATTGTCATGGGTTGAACTCCATGAACATCCTGATTGATTTGCATATAATGAAAGGTGTATTGTATATACTGCAAGTAACATTATATTGAAATGGCTCTGTTCACATATGAAAGAGGAAGGAAACATTTCCCGGCTTGAACTCTCCAAATGCTTTGAATTTGCTTCCTGTGTCTTCAGTTACATATCAGAAAAGGTCTTGAAGGTGTTGGCAAGGAAGGGTTAAGCATTATTAACATTTGTCTGCAAGACGAATTCCTCTTTTGAGGACATTGGGCCATTTAGCAATCAGACAAGGGCCCAAGGGAGCACCTGTGTACAATTCCATTCTGAAATAACATTGATTCAGTCATATCCACTTTCTCCATGTGTGACAACACTGTGGCATTGGATAATCAAGTACAGCTGGAAAAATGTACAAGGAGTCTGTTTTTCTTCCACTCTTTTATGTATATGCAAGACTTGTGACCAGATGTTCATGCCAGGGTCTTACTGAGGATCTGTATGCGGTGGGGTTTTGGGCGTATGTTTGGAGTGCCATGCGTTACGGTGTTGAAAAGCAAAAGGGCACAATTTTCTGAGTAATAAACATGGGAAAGGCAGTGGACTAAAGTGCGAATTACATTCTTTACCATGAATGCGATTTCACTGTGATCTTTCAATATAAGCCAGCCTGAGTTGGCTAAACATGCACTGTAACAAATTTCTGTAGTTTTCACAGCATTATTACTGTAAAATGAACAAATCCATACTGTGGAATATGTATACAGTAAGTTGCTGTAAATCGGCAATGCATCATGGGTAAAAATACAACCGCGGGAAATTCTACAGTAAAATAATATTTTCCTGTGAATCACATTGCAGTAGTTGAGATCGGCATTTTTCTCTCAGCTGGATTAACCGACGTAATGGGCGTATTTTTTTCCAATTTGACCTCAGAAAGGTAAAGTTGCTCTTTATTTTTCCATATTTTTGGTCATTGTTGTTATATTTACAGTTTTCACTCGAGACGTTATGCGTGTTTAACTTTCAGAGAGCGGGAAACAGAGAGAGTCAACCGTGAGAGGGAGCGGTGGAACCGGGCGGACATCCACATTAACCGGTAAGTATTATTGCAAAAAGCATTACATTTTGATACATTTTCAGGCATGGCGACATTTTATTGCTAAAGTCATTATTTCGGTAAAGAACTGACATGGCTGTATACATTTAATCTGGAAGTGCGTCTGTGTGTGTGTTTGTGGATTAGCTGTTTGAAGCCACATGTGTTTTTCTCTTGCTAGATACTGCGCGATGGATATTGCTTTAATACTGACGAAATGCAGAAACAGGTAAGGTGTTAAAACTGCACGACATTTTTCATAGGACTTTGTGTTTTTTTACTTGAGCTGTGCGTAATATCAGTTAAAATGGCTTCACGCCACAAACTAAACGCCATCCGTTCTCAGCAAAACTGCGTCACTCAGGACTAAAGGGCTGAAGGCGAAACGGCCTCAGACTAAAAGACATCAGATCTCGTAAGCCTTCGTCTATATTTGTTATTTAATGGTTACATGTTTGTAACATATCCGTTGTCACAATGCATCGTTTGTCTTTCGGATATTATAATACATTACATTAACGTTACAGGGCTCGCAAATCGCTAGCCCAGTGTCCTGGGGCTATAGAGATCGCTAAGACATGTGACCAAATGGGCGGCAACCTCTTCAGAACGCAAAGAATTATGGGTATGTTTGGCCCGGTTGGCATAGCAGGCTAGTATTCTGGCATGAAAATACTTAAAAATTAACGTAAAAAACAGAATATAATCCTACAAAATGCAGCGGGCTAAAGAAATCATTGTCGGACCATACCGCCTAAAACTAAATCCGAATGCAATAACGAGATATGACGAGAAAACAAAGGGAATCAAAGGACTGGATCGTTACGAGCAGAGCGACTGGTCAAGGGACGTCAAACTGTTGCCCAACTACCAGTTACTACTATTCAAGTTATGTAATTGAGTTTGTAATTGTGTTAATACAGATAAAGGAGACAGAATTTCATTCAGTCTTTGTGTATTTTGTTTACAGAGATGGCTAAAAATCATTACACGTGAGAAGAGACATTACAAAATCTTTTGGAAACCAAAAAAAATGTACATATTAGATGTGAGCATGGTGTATTATTCTAACACGATTGCTTCACAACAATACTTGGACACATATTGGTCAAAGCACAGCACACAACCACAATTTTCAACGTTACTGCCCTTCGAAGTGGACATCACAGGATATTCCGCCATTATTCATTAGTTCGAAGCGAGCGTATGTGCTCCATTTGAAGGTCATTAAAGCGTGCAAGACGTAAATTTAAAATGCATTTATTTACAGATGCACTTGTCACACTTCTCTAGTAAGTTTCATCTGTGTGTGAAGACGCTACATGCGGTGGCGTAGCGCAAATATGTGAATGAATGTTTCGAAGTATAGTAAACAGATTTCCCCCGCTTAGGGAGCAGGGAGCAATGAACAGTTTGCAGGGACCATGTCAATCGGATCGCAGTTCCTGCACGGACGGACCTCACTTCTAATGAGCTGGTTATCTGAATCAGGTGTGTTAACTAAGAGAAACATGCAAAATGTGCAGAGCGGTGGGGCGCGAGGACTGGAATTGGGAACCGCTGCTTTAAGCCACTTCTATCGTGAGAACGACTATTGCAGTATATAACACAGCAGGTAGACGGCATCTTAAACTCTTCCCTCCATGCAATCAAGTCTGGCGCCTAATGTTTGTGCCGCGGATTCCCAAAATGCTTTGCATTCCCCACTGAGAATACGTCATGATGACGACACATTAGCGATCCTTATATTGTGTTTTCCAGTCGGGCTGGCAAATGTTTCACCAGCTATTTTAAAGTAGAGGGCTCCTGTAGGTACTTAAAAACTCCTCAATTCAGTTCACATTTAAGACCGTACAAAGTTTTTAATACGTTAAACAGTATAAGAAAGTTCTAATTATAATTTTATATGGTCTTTTACTGTTAGGGACAAACAGACAAGAATCGCGATAGGGCTGGATTAAACTTCAAAAGGCAATGATATGTGCGTGTCTTTATATGAATGTATCTGAAGGGACCCGACTGTCCTCAGAATCGTGTCGATGGCTTTTTAATTTAGTCTTAAACTAAACCTTAAAGTAAGCATATAATGCCTGATAAAACGGCGTAAATGAGTTTGGCGCTGCTTTGTATACAGCCATTACTAGGGAAACCGTAATATTTCAGTGCTCCTAAAGCGCCCCCTAGTGACATAGAATGCATATTTATTTCCAATAAATTTTTTCAGCTGTTTATGGTCAAATTACTAGTTATTGACCCATGTTTTTATGCAGAAAACACAGAGTTGTAAATGTGAAAAGTTCTAAATATCTAAACTTCTATACTTCTAAATATCTAAACAATTAAGACAGTTACATTTATATTTTAAATAAATATAATAAATTATATACTTGATTTATCTTTTTTAATGGTATAAAGGCTGAAATACCGTTGTATACGATTTTTTTTTTTGGTGAAAACCTTTATCTGAACTGTATGTAATTTTATGGCTTAATATGTTACCGTACATTGTCCAACTCCACTCATACTGTGTTTATTTTACTTGTGCAGCTCTTAAAAATGATCATAAATTGCCAATAAATTGATATTTAAAAAATTCTGCAGATACCCTGTAAATAGTGAAATAGAATTCCTTCCTTGATGTTTGTTGATAATGATATTTGTGTATTGAAAATATTTTGATGATATGTAGACCCCTATCTGATTTTCTATATTTTAAAATAAAATTAAGCTGTCATTTTTGCTTATAAACTTCCACATTAATAACATTTTTATTTTATTTTATTTTTACTGCAGGGAAGAAGACTCCAGCCCAGGACAATGATGCCAGCTCATGTCCATCTCAGGAAAGAAAAAAGGATTCATGCTGAATGTCACATGCAGAAACCAAAATTATTGCATCCCATTTTTGGTCATCTGTTGGCACTTGTTACATATAGAGCTGTATTACTTAAAATGCTTTGAAGAAATAATACCAAAAGATAAGCTTAATCTGTGATATATGAAGACTGATATATATAGTGGTGGCCAAAATTATTAGAACACTAGTGTTTTTTACCAGCTAAACATGGGTTTAAGTCAGTTATTTCTATCTTTTGCTGTAGTGTAAGTAGGAAATATCAGTTTACATAAATATAAATAAATATCCAAACATAAATTCATGCCCTTAATTGTGATAATCCAGTGGAATTTCTGTGAGATTTCAGCTGGTGAAAATACCAGTGTGCTAATAATTTTGGCCACCACTGTATAAATGTTAATTATTTGTTAATTGTTTATTTTCACTGATATAAAAAAAAATATAGAAAACACTTTGCTAAGTTAACTTCTTAACTAAAAATGTAATAAATTGATATTGCTGTTATTTTATGATGCTGTTAATACTTTCTCTGACAAGCGGCAGTAATGAAAACTATTTCCTGGTTTGTCATGTAATGTTTGATGTATACCCTGTACTGGAGCTAAATATTTTATAGTTAGAATCTATACATTTTTAGGTTTATGCAAAATAAAAAAAATGTTTACACACTGAAAAATACAAAATTGAAATGTATTGTATGCTATGCTATTTTATGTATTTTCACAATTTAAAGTCAATAAATGGTATTTTTGTGACAAAAACAGTGTCTTCTTTTTAGACTACACACAATTAAAGCAGTAATGTTCATTATAGTACAGTATACTAATTACTTTTTGTTAAAATTAATTTATTCATGAATTAATTCATTCAAAAAGAGCATTCTATTAATCTGAATGCAATTATGGTACTGTGATATTCCCTGTATAAAAATTACAGTAGTACAGTAAGTTACTGTGATGAAACTTACAGTCAGCATACTGTGGAATATATTACAGCAACTTACTTGCCAATTGCTGCCAGTAAGTTGCTGTAAATTTCACAGTAATCTTGTTACAGTGTGGGGAGTTTAATGTACTTGTCCTTGGGAGCCGTAACTACCCTGGGTAAAAAGCCACACAAGACTTCAAAAATGACATACACTTGTTTTCATATACTGAAACCAATGCTGATGTGCAAACAGAAGTGGGTTTAATTCAACTAGAACCGCTGTCAGCACTCTCATGGGTTTTCTGTTATGGGAGAGAAGCGTGGAAGGAAAATTTCCAAAACAAGAAAGTTTAACACAGAAGTTTTCTGAGACCATCTACAGCGCTCCAACTTAGTCTGAGCAGTGTTTTAAAACACTACTGTTGTTTTGAAATGGTAGTTAGCTAGAAGCAATATAGTCTGTTACTGATTACAAAATGTGTGATTAAAATTGTAGTCAGCAATGTAATAAGATTACTAATTTTACAATTTCAGGTAATCTATTCTGACTACTTTTGGACTACTTTTAGATTACTTTTTTACTTTTAATGAATTTATTGTTAAAAAAATAAAACTATGAGAAATAAAATGTTGAATTCGTTGTTGTCAACATCATCAAATGCATTAAATATTACATTACTGCAGGGTTTATTAGTTCATAAAAGGCTAATAATTAATTAAATAAAAAAGTAAAATTAGTATGTGCAAATTATTTTTAATTTAAAAAAGAATGTTTAAACACCAAATTTAACCATGTGATTACCTGAGAACATGTAAATTTGTTTAAATCTCCATAAAAAGTAACTGTGATCTGATTATAAGCATTTTAAAATGAAATATAATCCAATTACAAGTATTACATTTTTGGAATCTGATTGTATCATCCAGATTACATGTAACAGTTACTAACCAGCAATAAATACAAGCTACTAATAAAATAAATATACAATACTGCAGTGATGAGGTATTTTTGTAGGCCAGTTCAGAAGTTTGCTTCTCCCCAATTTCATAAAA
Organism: Garra rufa; assembly: GCF_049309525.1. NCBI lineage: Eukaryota > Metazoa > Chordata > Actinopteri > Cypriniformes > Cyprinidae > Garra > Garra rufa. Next base: position 7,088,642 of record NC_133384.1, on the reverse strand, counting down.
AAAACTGGCTTTTTGATAATTGAAGAAAATAAACAAGCAAATGTTTTTTTAACATTATAATCACCGTGAACATAAATTTCATGAATGTTGAAGCCTAAATACAAGCAGAAGTAAAAGCTAAACATAGGCCATGAATGAACTACATTAAAAAGCATATAAATAAATCAAATATATAACTAATGAAAACAAATTAAAAACAGTAGTAAACAATAGTATTCAACTACAAGTGAAATGAGGCAAAGGGAATTTTATTTATTAATAATTTAATAATAGTGAACACTACTGACAGATGAGTCATATGAATTAGTGAACCTACCTTTTCTAAACCTAAAATGAGTCATCTAAATGAACTAATTTGCTAAAGTTAACCATCTGAGTCAACAAATTCTCCAAAACTTCTACAAGTTACTTGAGGACATGCTGGAAGACTGTGCTTTATTACTTTCAGAGCTTGGTCAGTACTGCAAAAGTAGTTTTAAAAAATGACAATAGGTATGGTTTGGCCACTACTCATCCCTAAACCATTTTCTGGGCTATCTTTTGCTTATTAAAAAAAACTATCACCCAGACACGCAGTCCCCTAGGGTGTACAGAGAGGTGAGAAGTCAAGTTGTTTTTCTCGCCAAACCAAATGATGACCCCCATAACCAGACGAGCAGGAAAAAGCCTCGCCGCAGAGGCTCAGGGGACGGAGGACCTTTTTATTGGAGAGGAAGTTTGTGGTATTTGTCTGAGTTCAGAATGACCAGTGCAAGGGAGGACGCGAATATGCGCTCTGGGACAGCATGCAAAAGCCGGCGCAAAACAACATGCCTGTTTCATTAGACGAAGAAGGGAGAAGCCACAATAAGGACGCAACGGATTTGAAAGGGAATGAAAAATACACGATTTAACTGGCAAGGCATGAAGGGCGAAATTCCTCTCTGCAATGCATCTCTGGCAGGCGAGTTTTAAAGTACACTAAACTAAATGCAAGATGATCGCTGGAGTGCTTGGAAGCGGCAGGTATCGTGGAAATGAATCACGTATGCTTTGAAAAACAAAATTGGGGTTGTTTGGGTTTATTTACAGCCTTTTCGTCGACAAGGACAGAACAGAAACAATTTAACTGCACTTGAACCTGTCAGAGGTTACATGTTTATGAAAGCGGTCAACGGTTCTCTGATTAGCTCAAGTGGAAACGTTATGAAGACTGACATAATCTGACTAGCTGAAGTGGAAACCTAATGAAGAGTGACATAATCTTGTTCTGAGACTTGACTCACAATGGTCAAATGTCACAAGCACTTAATGAGACACTGATTTTAAGCACCTGGAATCTCTAAAGTTACATGATGACACGAGAAGAAGGTCCTCGCTCAGCAGATCACATCCATATAAACACTCGATATCTGAATCGATTCACTTGTTAGATATGGTCCGTCCATATCTAACAAGTGAATCATTCCAGCTGCTTCTCATGAACTTTCTGGAATGGTTCAAAAGGAACACCTGTCAAACAGAAAACGCGAAAATTGGCTTTGCCGAGCAAATAAAACAGCCAAAACATTAGGAACCACAACATGGTTGAAACAAGCCAAACTGTCAGAAAAATAGCCTGACTATTTGATGATGAAACAAACCTGCAGTTCAGAGATGCACACAGGCTGCAAACATAAAAATATGAGGAAAAAACACACATACCAACACATTTATTTACGGGTCAAAGATGAGACGTCTCATTTGTGTCTACTTTAATGTACAGGTATTAAATAACATTTGTGAAAATAAAATGTCGAAATATTGGTGAAATCATGTTCCATCGTCATTCAGTGCAACAGATATAGGTCAAACGTTTACATACACCTTGCAGCATCTGAAAATTGTTAACTATACATAAAGTCTATGAGAGAAAAGTTGGATTTATAAAAATGACCCTGTAATACTGTGTTGTTACCTGAATGATCCACAGCTGTGTTTAGTGATAGTTGTATAAGAGTCCCTTGTTTGTCCTGAACAGTTAAACTGTCAGCTGTTCTTTGGAAAAATCTTTCAAGGTCCCACAAATTCTTTGGTTTTCCAGCATTTCTGTGTATTTGAATCCTTTTAAACAATGATTGTATGATTTTGAGATCCATCTTTTCACACTGAGGACAACTGAGGGACTCATATGCAACTATTACAGAAGGTTCAAACACTTACTGATGCTCCAGAAGGAAAAATTATGCATTAAGAGCAAGGGGTGTAAACTTTTGAACGGAATGAGGATGTGAATATTTTTCTTATTCTGTCTAAATATGTATATATATATATATATATATATATATATATATATACACACACACATTTTCATTTACTACTACCCTTCAGAAGAAATAGAAGATACTTCCCCATAAAACAAAATTATTAAATTCACCCTGATCTTCAAATTTAAAAAGTTTTTACCCACTGGCTCTTAATGCATAATTTTTTTCTTCTGAAGCATCAGTGAGAGTTTGAACCTTCTGTAATAGTTGTATATGAGTCCCTCATTTGCCCTCAGTGTGAAAAAGATGGATCTCAAAATCATACAGTCATTGTTGGAAAGGGTTCAAATACACAAAAATGCTTAAAAACCAAAGAATTTGTTGCATCTGAAGGATTTTTCTGAAGAACAGAAGGCAGTTTAACTGTTCAGGATAAACAAGGGATTCATGAACAACTATCACTAAACAAAAAAAAAAAAAAAAAAAAAAAAAAAAACAGCTGTGGATCATTGAGGTAACAACACAGTATTAAGAATCAAGTGTATGTAAACTTTCGAGCATTTTTATAAATTTAACTATTATTTTCGTTTATGTGAAATATCTTATTCAGGTCAGTACTACATAAAAAATAACATGCATTTTGTATGATCCCTTATATTTTGGTAAAATAATTAACATTTTGCAGATTCTGCAAGGTGTATGTAAACTTTTGACTTCAATTGTACATGCAAAAACCTTTTTTTATCCTTTGTATAATTAATTTGACAATTACGTTTACACACATAAACATTTTTTAAGACAAAAATAAATAAATAAAAACAATATAGTAAAATTAATATTTCATATTAATTTAAACACACACTAAACACATTTAAAAAAATACATACAAAATAATGAAATTATTAAAAATCTTCCCTCCACAAGAAGGACTTTCTCCTTTATCTTGTGCCGTGTGTGTGAGATTGTCATCAGCTCTTCGGTGCAGACCGGACCACAGCTATTTCCTCTCAGCACTCCCACACTGTTCGTTTGAAATCACACACAGACACACACTCCCACCACACACTCGTCTTCTGATGCTCAAGGTTACTCACACTCTCACGTTCATTTTCTCTCATGACACTAAAAGCTGTGGGATTCATAAATCATTAGACATTTAAAAACAATAACATTACTGGAGTGATTTGGTCTTCCTCAAGTACTGCTTTAATATTGGGACCACTCTATGGAGTCTCTATGGGACTTGAGAGGTAGACAGCAGATTGTAGGTAAGAGCATCTGAAACGTGTGCAAATGGCGAAATGTTTCCAGCTGAAACAATCCCATTGACACTTTCATGGAATTTCCAACTCTGAACTCTTTATGGAAAATGACAACCCCAACTCCACAAAGGCACGCTGTCAATTTCAGACCGGGACACCAACCTGGCACCCCTGAACTCAAGCGCCCTCGAAGTTCACGCCTGCTCCGGGTTGCCGTGCAGATGGTTTTCCCATCCTTATCTTCAGTTTCTTTGTCCTCTTTACTTTTCCCATCTCCAAAACCGCAGGTTCACTCTAGGTCTGCTTAGTTCATTTCGTCGCTCGCCGGTTGCTCCGGAAACCATCCGTCGGCATAGCAACGGCCTACACACGCAAAACTGGAAGTGACGGCGGCATGGGTCACCTCCCATTGGCTGAGGACTGAGAGGTGCAGCGTGGGATGCAGGGAGGGGGCTAATGTCATGTGCAGCTGGTCGGGCTGGATAACCCGTTTCCTTCTCCGAACGTGTCAGCGGAACACAAACTGAAAACAGGAAAGCACTTCCCAGCGCTCTCCCCGGACTTCATATCCGGGCATCCTGAGATTCGGCGCACAGAAACAGTGCAGAGCGACGTCAAACATAAACAAACAATGGTTTCGTGGAGATAGGAGAGAAGATTGAGTAGGGTTATCATAACCTTCACACCTCCACCCGCTTTCATGGGGAGTAATTGGCCTCTTCGTAACGCTAGCCTTCTCGTTCGGTTTTTCCAGCGTCCTCCGGGGACAATGCTGACCTTTACCAATTTCTGACCTTTACAGTTACCGACGCTCTGCGTGGCTGTCATTAAGACGGCCAACTTAGGCTGGAAAGTCTTCCCCAGCGAAGCCTTGGAGAGCTGACATCTGTTTCTTCATAGACATTCTGGGATTTGATCACACCATTATTATGTCAGCAAAAGGTTATTGGTTTGAGTCTTAATTGTCCGTTCTAACTAAATGGAAGGACCTTAGGGCTGAGTATGTGACCTTGTGCAGATTATGATTTGAGCGTTATTTCGTCCAAGGGACTTATTTAAAAAAGTCTCCCATGAAATGAACTGGAACAGTATAAACAGATGACTCATTCAGGAAAACTCTCTTTAACTCTGGACTGAGCTGGGCAGATTTCTCACAATGTCGTCAGAAGGAGGATTAGGACCTCGGCGCTTTCCAACCTGAGTGAAACGTATCCATCAAAACTCATTCCCTGCACCTGAAAAAGCATACCTGTCTTTTGCATTCAGTAGACAAAGAGTACCAGGTGATGTACTTCACCTGTGGAGATTCACAGATTCTGCTGTTCCAAAATCCCGTGGGAGCCGTCAGATTGTAAAAGCTCGAAAAAAAGAAGGGCAAAGATTGGGAGATTGAGATTGGGGCCAATTAAAGGGATAGTTCGTTCAAAAATGTAATAAAAATTTTAATTTTATGTTTATCTTCTTACCCCCAGGGCATGTAAGATGTAAGTGACTTTGTTTCTTCAGTAGAACGCAAACTAAGATTTTTAATTCAAGTCAGTCATATAATGGCAGTCAATGGGCTCCACGGCTTTGAGAGTAAAAGAAACATACACAGACAAAACAAAATTAGACCCTGCAGCTTGTGACAATACATTGAGGTCTTAAGACATCAAACAATCGGTCTGTGCAAGAAACCGAACAGTATTTATATAATTTACCTCTGATCCACCAGAATGTCCAACTGCCCTGAGCGCATTCACAACAGCCAGCATATGACGTCAACGCGCTTTGACAAAGTAGACGCAGACGCGGAAGTGATCACTCATTGTTTATACAGTGCAGAGAGATTGTGTATACGACGGCTACTCAAAATGGTAATTAGTTGTGCTTATCCTGATTGTTGCAACCGATTAAAAAGTAAAAGATTACGTTTGCTTGCGGAAACTCATCCAGGAGTGTTGACTTTTCACCGACTTTTGAGCCTGATCGACTGAAGTTATGGTTGCTGTTGTGCGGCTGTTGTGAACATGCTCAGGACAGTTGGAATTGCGGTGGATCAGAAGCCTCAATATTCACCTTGGAGAGCTTGTTTCCACAAAAACCAACCACAGAGAACTTCGCAAAGCCAACATTCATAAAAACGCTGCAATTGCTAAAGAATTAATAACAGACACCAGTACTAAAATGCGAGCAATATGCTGTCACGATCATAAAACCTAGAGAGCTGGAGCACCAAGATGAACTGCAAAATCTGCCCTGGCCAGACAAACACATGACATTACTGCTTATTTCACGAAAGTCACATTATTTTCTCTGATCCTTGTACATCTGCGTAAAACAAATTTTCATAAAGGCAAAAAACGTAGGACAGAACATGGTTCTATGCATCGGTTGTTGGTTGGATGGGTGTTTGCATGCAAGCTTGAGAAAGTATCAGGTTTTAAGCAGGGAAAAAACGATTGGACAAGTCAGGGTTTAAAAAAAAACACATGCATAGTTCAAAGAAAGATCAATAACATGCACTTCGAAAATAGAATTTAATAATGCTTAAGAATGAAAAGATCTCATGCATGCTTCGCTGTCTGCGTTCTCTCACGTTGTTCTGGTATGAGTCAGTGTCCCAAGCTGCAGGAAATCGGACATGAAAGATTTGGCAGCTAAACATCAGAAATAGTGCTTATTCCGCTGCACGGCTAAACAGTCCCACCATGCATTAGTGCAGAGCCAAAAGCTTTGAGAAGACTGTGAAGTGACCTTGTGCCTTTAACTCACACCTGCGACAACTCACAACACACAATGACGGGATTAAGATACTCAGTGGAAGATAACAGCACTTCTGGACCATTTCAGATCAGAAACTGTGATTTTATTGAACATGGAAAATACTTTCTGGTGAATTATAGAAACAAACTTTCGACCCAAGATGAGAGGTTGTAGAGCAACAAGAATTTGTTTGCTTGTCATGTTGTTTGTCTCTGATTTGAAGTGTTAACGTTAGGAAGCACACAAAAATCTGACATTTTCAAATATAAATAAATGTTGTTTGTCATATTTACAGTTGAAGTCAAAAGTTTATATACACATTGTAGAATCTGCAAGTTGTTAATTATTTTATCAAAATAAAAGGGATCATACAAAATGCATGTTAATTTTTATTCAGTACTGACCTGAATAAGATTTCACATTAAAAGACGTTTACATATAGTCCACAAGAAAAAATAATAGCTGAATTCATAAAAATAACCCTGTTCAAAAGTTTACATACACTTTATTTTTAATACTGTGTTGTTATCTGAATGATCCCCTGCTGTGTTTTTTTTTGTTTTTGTTTAGTTGTTCATGAGTCCCTTGTTTGTCCTGAACAGTTAAACTGCCCGCTGTTCTTCAGAAAAATCCTTCAGGTCCCACATTTTTGTGTATTTGAACCCTTTCCAACAATGACTGTATGATTTTGAGATCCATCTTTTCACATTGAGGACAACTGAGGGACTCATATACAACTATAAGAGAAGGTTCAAACACTCACTGATGCTTCAGAAGGAAACACAATGCATTAATAGACGGGGGTGAAAACTTTTGAACAGAATGAAGATGTGTACATTTTTCTTATTTTGCCTAAATATCTTTTTTTTTTTGTTCATTTAGTACTCCCTTCAGAAGCTACAGAAGACTTTTACATGTTTCCCAGACGACAAAATAAGTTAAATTTACCCTGATCTTCAAATTCTCAGTGTATCGTGTTCCTTCTGGAGCATTAGTGAGCGTTTGAACCTGTAATAGTTGCATATGAGTCCTTTAGTTGTCCTCAGTGTGAAAAGATGGATCACAGTCATTGTTGGAAAGGGTTCTAATACACAAAAATGCTGAAAAGCTAAAAAAAGTGGGACCTGAAGGACTTTTCTGAAGAAAAGCAAGCAGTTTAACTGTTCAGGACAAACAAGGGACTCATGAACAGCTGTGGATCATTCAGGTAAGAACACAGTATTAAGAATCAAGTGTATGTAAACTTTTGAACAGGGTCATTTGTATAAATTCAACGATTATTTTCTCTTGTGGACTACATGTAAATGTCTTTTATGTATATCTTACTCAGGTCAGTACTAAATAAAAAATAACATGCATTTTGTCTGATCCCTCTTATTTTGGTAAAATAATTACATTTAGCAGATTCTGCAAGGTGTATGTAAACTTTTGACTTCAACTGTATTATTAATGCACCATTCAGAAACTGGGTGACATTTGTATCCCACATACACATATCTGTAGCAATAACTGAAATATTATGAAATAGGCATGAAATATTATTTATAACAACCGTAAAGACCTAATGCCAAACTTTACATTATGCTATGAATTTTCTATTTTTTAATACTTACCTTATGTTTAGAAATGTTTTTCAATGAGCCATATTTCTTATCAAATGTGTTCAATTTTAATTTAAAATCACCATATTACATTTTTCATAAAATCACCTAATGAACATATTAGCAGTAGTATTACACTGCTGAGAGCTGGATGGTGCTGACGACATTAAAATGATTTCACAATGCAAAAGAAATTTTAATGGTCCTAAAAATAGGCTTCGTTTTAAACAGATTTATGCAATAATATTACACAATTTGTTTTCCTTTTGATTCTGGGGTGAATTATGAAACAGGCAGAACGGACGTAAATCTGGATGTGAATAAAGTGCTTTCGAAGACTGAAATCACTCAGCAGAGCACTCTTGCGTGTGAACTGAATGTGTCATTATCTCATTATTTTTACATTCAGTTTCCTCTCTGATGTACATTCACCACTTTAATCACAACATTATCACCACTGAGCCAAGAAGTAAGGTAGGATTTTTCTTTTATCCCTGTTGACTGTTCTCCCAATCAGTGCACCTTGTTCTGAGTGATGGCCCGCGAGGATAGCAGTAGGTTTATGGCATCGTCGCCGTAGCCCAGCGTGTCTCTGAGAACCTGGACCGTGTGCTGGCCAATCACAGGCGGCGGCATCGGATTGATGCACTCAAAACTACTGAAGCGCACAGCAGGGCCTGTGTGGAAACAACAAATGAAGTCAAAAATGAAGGCAAAAATATTACACCGAGAAGGAATTTTGGATCAAAGAGCTCAAGACTCCCAAGATCCACCCAAACTCCAAACATACATGATGGCCAATAGTAAAAACCTTATATTAGTATATATTTGCAATAAAGCATAAATATATCGACATCTACAGTGCCTTGTGAAATTATTCATACCCCTTCATTTTTTTTTTCACATTTTGTTATGTTGCTGCCTTATGTTAAACTACTTTAAATTACTTTTTTCCCACATCAGTCTACACTCCCTACTCCATAATGGCAAAGCAAAAAATAGGTTTTTAACATTTGTGCAAATTTATTAAAAATAAAAAAACTGAAAAGATCCCGTTTCTGGGACACTCGAAATTTAGCTAAGGAGCATTCATATTGCTTCTAGATGTTACTACACTTGGAGTGGAGTTAAACTGTGGCAAATTCATTTGAATGAGTATGATTTAGAAAGGCACACACCTCTTAGAAAAGGTCTAACAGCTGAAAATGCAGATCAGAGCAAAAACCAAGTCCTGAGGTCAAGATAACTGTCTGTAGAGCTCAGTAGATCAGTAGAGCGTTAAGACAATGATCTAGGGAAGAGTTCAGAAAAAAAATCTGCTGCATTGAAGGTTCACAGAAGCATTATCCATAATGGAAGACGATTGGAACAACTAGGACTCTAGAAAATGTCTGCCAGCCCCCATCCACGCTGACAGAGCTTGAGAGGTGAAAAGGTGAGGCAAAGAATGGCAGATAATTGCCAAATGCAGATGTGCGAAGCTTGTCACATCATACCCCAAAAGACTTGAGGCTGTAAAGGTGCTTCAACTATGTACTGAGTTGAGGGTATGAATACTTATGCAATGTACTTATTTCACTGATTTATTTTTAATAAATTTGTAAAATTTGCAAATCTGGTTTTTGCTTTGTCATTATTATGGTGTATGGAGTGTAAATTGATGTTCGGGAAAAACTAATTTAAAGCAGTGTAACATAATGCTGCAACAAAACAAAATGTGACAAAAATGAAGGGGTATGAATACTTTTGCAAGGCACTGTACGTAAGAGTTCTCATACTTGCTGATGCCACAAACCCTAAATGTGAAGATCCCCAATAATGGAAGACAATAATTGTGACTACATACACGTTCTATACAGCCTTGCATTTATTAGATATAAAAAAAAATCAATAAACAAACACTAAAAACAGTAATATCGTGAACTATTATTACATCTAAAATAGCTTTTTCTAGCATTATATATTTTAAAAGCATCAGGTCCTTACATTTGCTAAAAATTTAACTTTTATGGGTTGTTTTTAAAAAGAAATAAGCAAGCCTAGCTCAGGTGACAAAAAATGTAGGTTCAATTTAAAAAGTGTATATGTGGTCTATATTATTCAATATGTTTCAGTCTATATATATTTTAATAATAACTTTTATATAATATTTTTTATATCATTTTTTTGTTACAAAACTGTATTGAGATTTGATTTTTATTTCTTATTCTTAAATCTACACTACCAATCAAAAGTTTTTGAACAGTAAGATTTTTTAAAGAATCCTCTTCTGCTCACCAAGCCTGTATTTATTTGATCTACTGTAAAACACAGCAAAAGCAGTGATATTATGAATACTTTTATGTAAAAAAGTAATGTATAATTATTTATTTATTTTTGGAAAACAAATGATGGAAATTAATACTTCTATTTAGCAAAGATGCTTTAAATTGATTAAAAGTGATGATAAAGACATTTATAATTTTACAAAAAAATGCTAAAATGATAAATGCTGTTCTTCTGAACTTTCTATTCAAAGAAACCTGAAAAAATTCTACTCAGCTGTTTTCAACATAATAATATAATAAATGTTTTTGAGCAGAAAACTGAACATATTAGAATGATTTCTAAAGGATCATGTGACTGGAGTAATGATAAAAATTCAGCTTTGAAATCAAATGAATAAATTACATTTTAAAATATATTCAAATAGAAAACAGTTATTTTAAAAAGTAAAAATATTTCAGAATTTTACTGTTTTTGCTGTACTTTGAATTAAATAATTGCAGGCTTTGTGAGCAGAAGAGACTTCTTTAAAAAAACATTAAAAATCTTACTCTTCACAAAACTTTTGACTGGTAGTGTATGACTGTAAACTGAATAAACATACACTTGAATACAAACACTTAATTATTTCAAATAATATCAAATTTGTTCAATTTAATGGCATTTGTTTTAATTGCTCAGTTTAATTTATCATTACTGAAGTAATGATAAAAAATCATCTTTGAAATCAAATGAATAAATTACATTTTAATATATATTCAAATAGAAAACAGTTATTTTAAAAAGTAAAAATATTTCAGAATTGTACTGTTTTTGCTGTACTTTGAATCAAATAAATGCAGGCTTGGTGAGCAGAAAAAAAACATTACAAATCTTACTGTTCAAAAACTTTTGACTGGTTGTGTATGACTGTAAACTGAATAAATATACACTTGAATAAATACAAACAATTATTTCAAATAATATATAACAAGTATTTGTTTTATTTGCTCAGTGAGACTGATGAACCATACTTAAAATAAGTGTGTCAGGTCACTAAATGGAGTTTGAATGTGCAAACGTAGCCAATTTAGACCTAATATAGCCAATTTGAACAATAAGATTTACAAAGAATTTTAAACAAAGACAACCAAGCGTAGGAGGGGTATTAGAAAAAAGGGCTACTTCCCGTTACATTTACTCATGGACGTCAAACCTGCAGGAAAGTCCATAAAGTAAATGACTTACAATCTTGGAATATAAACACAGCCTACGTTATCCAAATGTGGCATTTACAGAAAGATGATGTCAAAATGAAAGAGTAGGTCATCTGGGTGAGTCACTTCCTCATAACTCAGATATTGCTGTCATTAGGCAGTATTAGCATACTGTTCCCTTTTCGTACTTCTCCTTTCTTCCGCAAATGTTAATTTTACAGAAACTAATTGTTTCGCCTCCTCCACGATTCTACGATATATAACTCGCTCTCGTTCCACGAAAAAAGGAAAGAGACAATTGCCATTCATGAATTGTTTTACGCAATAAGGAACACACACCTACATGCTTCACGCATTTCTTCCTTATTGCTTTGAATGAGTCCCATCTCCTACGCAGCTACAGGTCACATTCCCAACGAGTGCCGGAGCCAAATGCAACCCATAAATGTGTCTTGATTGCTTAACCTCCAACATCCAGCGCTTTTTCAAATGTTTTCAGGGGCCTCGCACAAAAGATGTGCGGTTTTCAAAACAGAGATGGTGCGTGTCGACCAGAGGCGAGGCCTGTCGTTTGTTATTAATGGCACTTTGGAAAGTCTTATTCTTCAAACCGACATGCAACAGATCACAGAATGCAAGGGTAACACGGGCTACAGAAGCCCAAGTGACGGCGCAAAAGCACTTACTTTCTATTTAGATTTTGTCTCTAGTCTAGTATAATCAGTTCCATATGTTCTCTTTAATTCTGTGTGCTTCTGATGTGATAAAGATGAGCATGAAGCAGCCTGTCATAAATGTGCAATTTCTGGAGCACTTGGAACCTATTTGGATGCTGAAGACACACTTTATGCGTATGTTATTATAAGTACAGTTGTGGCCAAAAGTTTTGAGAATTACATAAATATTGGAAATTGGAAAAGTTGCTGCTTAAGTTTTTATAATAGCAATTTGCATATACTCCAGAATGTTACGAAGAGTGATCAGATGAATTGCATAGTCCTTCTTTGCCATGAAAATTAACTTAATCTCGAAAAAAACTTTCCACTGCATTTCATTGCTGTCATTAAAGGACCTGCTGAGATCATTTCAGTAATCGTCTTGTTAACTCAGGTGAGAATGTTGACGAGCACAAGGCTGGAGATCATTATGTCAGGCTGATTGGGTTAGAATGGCAGACTTGACATGTTAAAAGGAGGGTGATGCTTGAAATCATTGTTCTTCCATTGTTAACCACGGTGACCTGCAAAGAAACGCGTGCAGCCATCATTGCGTTGCATAAAAATGGCTTCACAGGCAAGGATATTGTGGCTACTAAGATTGCACCTAAATCAACAATTTATAGGATCATCAAGAACTTCAAGGAAAGAGGTTCAATTCTTGTTAAGAAGGCTTCAGGGCGTCCAAGAAAGTCCAGCAAGCACCAGGATGGTCTCCTAAAGAGGATTGAGCTGCGGGATCGGAGTGCCACCAGTGCAGAGCTTGCTCAGGAATGGCAGCAGGCAGGTGTGAGCGTATCTGGACGCACAGTGAGGCCAAGACTTTTGGAAGATGGCCTGGTGTCAAGAAGGGCAGCAAAGAAGCCACTTCTCTCCAAAAAAACAAACATCACTGACAGATTGATCTTCTGCAAAAAGTATGGCAAATGGACTGCTGAGGACTGGGGCAAAGTCATATTCTCCGATGAAGCCTCTTTCCGATTGTTTGGGGCATCTGGAAAAAGGCTTGTCCGGAGAAGAAAAGGTGGTAGCAAAACACCCTCCAACAGCAACTTCTTCCAACAATCCAACAACAGTTTGGTGAAGAACAATGCATTTTCCAGCACGATGGAGCACCGTGCCATAAGGCAAAAGTGATAACTAAGTGGCTCGGGGACCAAAACGTTCAAAAATTTTGGGTCCATGGCCTGGAAACTCCCCATATCTTAATCCCATTGAGAACTTGTGGTCAATCCTCAAGAGGCGGGTGGACAAACAAAAACCCACTAATTCTGACAAACTCCAAGAAGTGATTCTGAAAGAATGGGTTGCTATCAGTCAGGATTTGGCCCAGAAGTTGATTGAGAGCATGCCCAGTCGAATTGCAGAGGTCCTGAAAAAGAAGGGCCAACACTGCAAATACTGACTCTTTGCATAAATGTCATGTAATTGTCGATAAAAGCCTTTGAAACGTATGAAGTGCTTGTAATTATATTTCAGTACATCACAGAAACAACTGAAACAAAGATCTAAAAGCAGTTAACAGCAAACTTTGTGAAAACTAATATTTGTGTCATTCTCAAAACTTTTGGCCACGACTGTAGATAACAAAACATAAAATTGGCATCTGCAAACAAATGTGACCTTGGACAACAAAACCAGTCAAAAGGGTCATTTTTTAAAGTTGAGATGCTGAATAAATAGCTTTCCATTGATGTATGGTTTGTTAGGATTGGATAATATTTGGCTAAGATACAACTATTTGAAAATCTAGAATCTGAGGGTGCAAAAAAATCTAAATATTGAGAAAATCGCCGTTAAAGTTGTCCAAATGAAGTTCTTCGCAATGCATATTTACTAATCAAAAATTAAGTTTTGCTATATTCACAGTAGGAAATGTACAAAATAACTTCATGGAACATGATCTTTACTTCATAAAAATCGATCATTTTAAGCCATACAATGTGTTTTTGGCTATTGCTACAAATATACCCCTGTTACTTAAGACTGTTTTGTTGTCCAGGGTCACAAATGATGCATGAACTAATTTCACTTTTCAGATTCAGGTTTACTTTTACTTTCTTCAAGTTCACGCAGATGTCCTTGCAGAGCAACTACCAAGTGTCCAAATATTTTTGTCTTCATTTTCAACAGTATATCTATTGCTCGACAAATTAACGTCCTTCTGCGTAACTTTTGCTTGACAAGTGTGCTTCTGCTTTGTTAAACTTTTTGGAAGCTCCTAAATCCCCGGATGTATTTTAATACTCTGAATTGTACTAAATATAATGGGCCAATATTTCTTATTTTAAAAGTAGCAGAAAATTGGCTAAAAATGTTCAGTTTGTTTCTTCATCAGATTTGGAGAAATGTAGCATTACATCACTCGCTCCCCAATGTATCCTTTGCAGTGAATGGGTACCGTCTGAATGACAGTCCAAACAGCTCATAAAAGCATTATGAGAGCTAAAAAAAAAACAATGCTTCTGGCTAAAATACAAGTACTTTATCCAAAATATTGCTTTTACCAGTGAAAATCCTCTCCTGGATCAGGAGAGAAATGTGCATAGAATAAGCACTGTTTACAAACAAAAACATCTCTAAACAAATATGCGACCCTGGACCACAAAAAGTCATAATGGTCAAATTTTTGAAACTGAGATTTATACATCATATGAAAGCAGAATAAATTAGCTTTCCATTGATGTATGGTTTGATAGGATTGATAATATTTGGCCAAGATAGAACTATTTATAAATCAGGAATCTGAGGGTGCAAGAAAAATTAAAATACTGAGAAAATTGCCTTTAAAGTTGTCTAAATAAATTTCTTCGCAATGCATATTACTAATCAAAAATTAATTGTTGCTATATTTACATTAGAAAATGTACAACATATCTTCATGGAACATGATCTTTACATCATAAAAGAAAAATATATAATTTTAACCCATACAATGTGTTTTTGGCTATTGCTACAAATATACCCATGTTACTTAAGACTGGATTTGTCGTCCAGGATCACAAATGATGCATGAACTAATTTTACTTTTCAGAATCAGGTTTACTTTTAGTTTCCTCAAGTTCACACAGATGTCCTTGCAGAGTAACTACCAAGTGTCCAAATATTTTTGTCTTCATTTTCAACAGTATATCTATTGCTGTACAAATTAATGTCTATTTGTGTAACTTTTGCTTGAAAAGCGTGCTTCTGCTTTGTTGGACTTTTTGGAAGCTCATAAATCCCCAGATGTATTATTTTAATACTCTAAATTGTTCAAAATATAATGGGCCAATATTTTTTTTTACAAGTAGCAGAAAATTGGCTGAAAATGTACTCACCCAGTATGTTTCTTCATCAGATTTGGAGAAATGTTGCATTACATCACTTGCTCCCCAATGCATCTTTTGAAGTGAATGGGTGCCGTCAGAATAAGAGTCCAAACAGCTGATAAAAGCATTCCGAGAGCTAAAAAAAAAACAATGCTTCCTAAATACAAGTCCTTTAACCATAATATTGCTTTCACCAGTGAAAACCTCCTGAAACAGGAGAGAAATAGGCACAAAACAAGCACTGTTTACAAATATGTGAACCTGGACCACAAAACCAGTCATAAAGGTCAAATTTTTGAAATTGAGATTTATAAATAAGCTTTCCATTGATGTATGGTTTGTTAGGAAAGAACAATACTTGACCAAGATACAACTATTTGACAATTTAATCTGAGGGTGCAAAAACATCTAAGTATTGAGAAAATCGCCTTTAAAGTTGTTTAAATTAAGTTCTTAGCAATGCATATTTCTAATCAAAAATTAAGCTTTGATATATATATATGGTACGAGATTTACAAAATATCTTCATGGAACATGATCTTTACCTAATATCCTAATGATTTTTGGCATAAAATATATATATATATATATATCCATGCCTATGACTGGTTTTGTGGTCCAGGGTCACATATGTGGGCCGATTTTGATGTGAGAAGACAACAAGAAATTGACTTTTTCACTGGAGTAAGAATTACTATGGATTATGGACTCAGAAGCAATGGTTCAAAGTTAAAAACATCTTAATTGTGACTCATTCTGACGGCACCCATTCACTGCAGAGGATGCATTGGTGATTTCTCCAAATCTGTTCCCAGGAATAAACAAACTCATCTCAATCTTGGATGGCCTGAGGGTGAGCACAACTATTTAGGGTCATAATGCAATCTAAATTAGAGAACAGTTTCTCAGGAGAAAAATCTAAGAAGGGGGAAGCTATAAAAAAAAGCCTCAATTTGTTCTCATCTCATTCCTATCTAAACAGGCTGAGATCTAACTCTCATTTCTTTGCCATGCATTGGTTTCTTCTGTTGGGTCAAGGACATGATGATCCACAAAATGTGTCATAATCTGACCACAATGAACCCAAGTGATCACGGAACGAACTATGCAGACAGGTACTGGCGGGTTTTTACGTTAATTAAGATAAGAGATTCCAGACAGATGCGGAGAAAAGTCCACACAGGAAATGCGGCAACATGAAGATGAGAGTCAAATGGCCATTTAAATAAAAGAAACATCCAAAAAAGGAGGGAACAACAGATCTCAAACATGATTGTGTGCGTGTGTGTGGTTTCGCAGCCTCAGCAGTTAGGAGCAATGCCTTAACCACATCCTCTATCTCCCCCTCCCTCGCTTCTGATCGACTGGCCGCAGGCTCATAATTGCTTCTTGCTCCCACATCTGCTTCTCCTCAGCTGTTATCGTGGCGAACGAGGGAGCGGGACGCTCTTCTCCTCCGCAGGCACGGTCCAAGGTTATCCTCTCGCTCTACCGCAACAAAGCCCGCTGTGTTCTCTCCTCCCATTCTGAACTCTATCCATTCAATACTTTTGCTCTCCACCGCACACTTCAGAAGTCTGACCGGATGACTAGACGCACGCTGGACCTAAACCTACAGAAACGCAGGGCCGAATTTAGCTGTTGATGGTATTTCAGTGGAAAAACCTTGGTCACTAATCACCCACACCTCAATTACAGGGACGTCACACTACAGGAAACAGAGAATCTGGGTTCTTCAGAAAAGCTCTTTAATCTAATCATCTGCTCGGCATTAAATTAGATTAAATAGTGTATCAAGTTAAATTAAATGTTATTATAAAGTGACAACAATGGTTCGTAGTGAAGAAATACTTTGCCTGCAAGATTTTCTTTTAAATCATGAGTGTGAATTTGAATTGAATTGATGACACACAAAGCTAAAATAAGAAAGAAAGTGGTCTATTTACACTACCTTGAGCAGCAAATCAGCATATGTGACCCTGGACCACAAAATCAGTCATAGTAGCATTGGTATATATTAGTAGAAATAGCAAACAATACATTGTATGGGTCAAAATGACCGATTTTTCTTTTATGCCAAAAAACCTTAGGATATCAAGTAAGGATCATGTTCCATGAAAACATTTTGTAAATTTCCTACCATAAATATAACAAAACTTAATTTCTGATTAGTGATATGCATTGCGAAGAACTTCATTTGGACAACTTTAAAGGTGATTCCGATTTTGCACCCTCAGATTTTAGATTTTCTAATAGTTAATTTTGTTCTATCCTAAGAAACCATACATCAGTGGAAAGCTTAATGACTTTTTGACCTTTATGACTATAAATAGTGCTTGTTCTTTGCATATTTCTCTCCTGTTTCAGAAGGTTTTCACTGGTGAAAGCAATATTATGGATAAAGGACTTGTATTTTAGCCAGAGGCATTGTTTCTTTTTAGCTCTCGGGAAATGCTTTTATCAGCTGTTTGGACTCTCATTCTGCCGGCACCCATTCACAGCAAAGGATACATTAGGGAGCAAGTGATGTAATGCTAAATTTCTCCAAATCTGATGAAGAAACAAACTGGGTGCGTGCATTTTCAGCCAATTGTCTGCTACTTTTAAAATAAATAAAAAATATTATGTTTTGGACAGTTTGGAGTATTCAACTAATACATCTGAGGATTTATGCAGATTTATGAGATTCTTGCACCCTCAGATTTTAAAATAGTTGTATATCTGTCAAATATTCAATGGAAAGCTTATCTATTCAGCTTCCAGATGATGTATAAATCTCAGTTTCAAAAAACTGACCCATATGACTAGTTTTGTGGCCCAGGATCACATATTAGAATGATTTTGAAGGATCATGTGACACTGAAGACTGGAGTAATGATGCTGAAAATTCAGATTTTCATCACAGGAATAAATTACATTTTAATATATATTCAAAATTGAAAACTGTTATTTTGAATTGTAATAATATTTCATAATATTTCTATTTTTTACAGATTTTTTGATCAAATAAATTGAGCCCTTGTAAGCAAAAGTACAAATCTTACTTTAGCAAAAAACAGTATAACAGTGACAAGTCAATCCAACATTGAAAAGCTAAAAATGACAGTTTTTCTTTAAATAATTCAAACTGAAATTCATCATCCTGTCCTCTCCTTAATTCAAAATATGAAACTGATTTGGAGCCATAAGGAGCAACATTTTTAGCATGCACTTTTAAAGAAACAATGATATCAGCAAGCACAATTGTGACCCTGGACCACAAAACCAGTCGTAAGAGTCAATTTGTTTGAAATTGAGATTTATGCATCATCTAAAAAGCTGAAAAAATAAGCTTTCCATTGATGCATGTTTGTTAGGATATGACAATATTTGGCCGAGATGCAAATATTTGAAAATCTGAAATCTAAATATTGAGAAAATTGCCTTTAAAGTTGGCCAAATGAAGTTCTTAGCAATGCATATTATTAATCAAAACCTACATTTTAATATATTTACGGTAGGATAGGAAATGTACCAAATATCTTCATGGAACATAATTTTTACCTAATATCCTAATGATTTTTGGCATAAAAGAAAAATCGATCATTTTGATAATGGTTTTGTGGTCCAGGGTCACAATTCTTTATTATTAAATCCCATGTCATTAATGTGTGAAGCACATAAACATCATGACATACATTTGGGCTGAAAAAGCTTAAAATAAGTTACTTGTGAACATCAGTGCAGCGTTCAAAGTGAGATGTTATTCAGCTCGGGGAGACAGGATTGAAAGATTACGGTAAACCACACTGACATGCTAAATATACAATTGTGCTGCTGATCTAAATTGCTCCTGACATTTTCCGAGCGATATGCATGCATGCATCATGTGTGCCTCTGATTGCATGTAAATAACATCATCCAACCATAAAGTGCACTTTCCTTCCTGATTGAAAAAAGGTTGAACTTCGTTTTCCGGTATTTCCATGAAGATTCCCCCACGCTAGCGGAAAAAACTGAGTCAAACTTCTTTCCACTGAGCAAATATCAGTGACAATATGTTGTCGTGGTCACCTCATTTCCATTCCCTCGCAGATAACAGTTTCCTTGCTTCAAGAAAGACAACCTGTTAAAACTAGATAGTTCTGTCCGGTTCAGATTAGTTACACTAATCTATATCTGATCTACACCACTTTATCTGACATATATACGGAAATGTATGACACAGATAGTTCCCGCTGTGAAATCTGAGTCACATTTGATGCCGACATGCACACGCCTGTGACCAAACACATCAAATGAATTCTAAATTAATGCTGCCCAGCAACTGTAAACAGCCCAAAGACTGATAAACTAGGTGGGCAAAATGCTTATTAGTTTAGCTTTAACTTCAGTGTCCTCCTTGTGGACACCTATCATTGGCTTCTCAACAAATGCTTTATAAAAAGTGAAATATGTTTTTAAAATGTTAATGTTAAATGTAAAAGTCAAACACTCACTGATGCGTCAGAAGGAAAAATAATGCATTAAGAGAAAATCAGGGTAAATTTAACTTATTTGTCTTCTGGGAAACATGTAAGTATCTTCTGTAGCTTCTGAAGGGCAGCACTAAATGAAAAAACAATATGATATTTAGGCAAAATAAGACGAATATACACATCTTCATTTGGTTCAAAAGTTTTCACCCCCCGATATCTTAATGCATAGTTTACTTCTGAAGCATCCTTAATCGTTTGAACCTTCTGTGATAGTTGCATATGAGTCCCTCAGTTGTCTTCAGTGTGAAAAGATGAATCTCAAAATCATACAGTCATTGTTGGAAAGGGTTCAAATACACAAAAATGCTGAAAAACCAAAGAATTTGTGGGAACTGAAATATTTCTTCTTAAGAACAGCGGGCAAAAACAGCTGTGGATCAGTCAGGTAAAAACACAGTATTAAGAAAAACGGGGTCCTTTTTATAAATTCAAATATTATTTTCTCGTGTGGACTATATGTAAACGTCTTTTATGTGAAATGTCTTATTCAGGTCATAAATAAATAAAAAATAACATGCATTTTGTATTATCCCTCTTATTTTGCTAAAATAATTGCCATTTTGCAGATTCTGCAAGGTGTATGTAAACTTTTGACTTCAACTGTATATGCAGTGAATGGGTGCCATCAGAATGAGAGTCCAAACAGCTGATAAAAACATCACAATAATCCAAAAGTAATCCACACCACTCCAGTCTATCAATTAACATCTTGTGAAGCCAAAAGCTGTGTGTTTGTAAAGAAATCCATCAGTTTTAGCCTGCTGTTTCTATCTTAAATTCGAGTCTATAATCTATAATAAGACTTCCTTCGGTTAAAAAGTCATCTTGTCTCAATTGGGAGAGAAATACAGTACAGACCAAAGGTTTGGACACACCTGAATGAGAAGGTGTGTCCAAACTTTTGGTCTGTACTGTAGATATGAATTCAACTGAAAAAAAACTTGTGAAAAAATATCTTTCAGGTGGTCAAATAGCAAATAGTGGAGCTCTGCAGCCACCTACTGGTAAAAGTTATTTGTAGTTGTTTTTTTTTTTTTCTTTTAAAACTGGATTTTCCAAAAGACGGGCAAAAATCTTACACTAAACCATGTGAAATTATCCATGTTATCCCCATGAATTAAAGTTAGAAATGTGGGTCTTTTATAAAGTGAATTTTACATAAAAAGCAGTTTTTGTATAAAAACCCATTTAAAAAATATTAATTTATTAATTTATATATATATTTTAAAAATATCACTAACCCACTGAAAACTGCACAAATGTAGCGTAAAAAATTTAATAAACAGAAAAAATATACAGTACAGACCAAAAGTCTGGACACACCTTCTCTTTCATTTGAATCTTTTGGTCTGTACTGTATGTACATAGCATCACCGTTTACAGGCCAAAACAGTTGAAAAAAGCTCTAAACACATATTGCAGGTGGATTTTGATGTGAAAGACAACAGGAGATGGACTTTTCAACTGGACGAAGCATTATTATGGATTATGGACTTGTATTTTAGCCAGTAGCAACAGTTTAAAGTTAAAATGTCATAATGATGGATTTGTTTCCTACATACATGCAGCTTTTCACTTCACAAGATGTTAACTGATGGACTGGAGTGGTGTGGATTACTTGTGGATTATTGTAATGTTTTTATCAGCTGTTTGGACCATTGGAATGCAACATTTATCCAAATCTGTTCAGATGAACAAACTAATTCATCTACATCTTGGATGAACTGATGGTGGGAGAAAATGTTCATTTTTGGGTGAATTATTCATTTAAGGAAATTAAGTGGCTTCTGTGGAAAAATCATAGTAACAGTCTCTCATGGCTTTATTCTTTAAACACCCTAATTCAATATTTCAACACCACGAGCAGTGGGAGTTCGTCCTCCCTTGTGGCTTCTAAGGCTTCTGGGAAAATTTTCCACTAGGTGTTGGAACAAGACTATGATGTCAGGATCTGGCTCACATTTACAGCTTTCCAATTAATCTCAAATGTGTTCAGTTTGGTTCAGATTTGTGCATATCATCTGTATGCAGTGTGTATGTGAAGAGCATCTCCAGTTCTGCATGGTTGACAAAACCACAGGAAGAGAAGGAAAGAGAATAAAGAGAATGCTGAGCGCTGAGTGAAGTGAAGAGAAACAGGTCTCAACCGCAGTGGGGACTTGAAAAAGAGCACAGAGCATTTATCCTGAGTATTGTAAAAGAGTGTTGGGATTTCAACAGGCAGAGCTAGGACTATTACATATGAACAGTTATCTAAGCATACTTTTTTCACATCAGCATTTAAATTAAACAGTAAGACAAAAGATTAAAGGGTTAGTTCACCCAAAAATGAAATTTAGCCCATTATTTACTCACCCTCAAGGCATCCTAGGTGTATATGTCTTTCTTCTTTCAGACAAATGTAATCGGAGTTACATTAAAAATTATCCTGGCTCTTGCAAGCTTTATAATGGCAGTGGGCAAGTGTTTCTGTTCATCAGTCCAAAAGAAGTCCAATAAAGTGAATTCATCCATAATAAAAAGTGCTCCACACTGCACCGGGGGGGGTCAATAAAGGCCTTCTGTAGTGAATCGATGCATTTTTGTAAGAAAAATATCCATATTTAAAATGTAGTAATCACTTTTCTCTAGCTTGCGCTAACTGTCATACACAGAGCTGTTCAGGGCGAATCACGTAGGACCTCTTAGCTTATATCGAAATCCCCCAACATTTTTCTTTACAAATTCTCCTTTTGTACTTTCAATTCTTGACCGCTGTTTTGTTTCGCTTCCATGTTCGTCACTTCTCAGCGGCGCCACGCATACATCATTCGTGGGGCTGGGAATCAATTCCAAAAAGAACTGATTCCGAGGCATTGGGAATCGAGAGTCGATTCCAAAGTTTGGAATAGACCCCATCAACGGGAATCGACTCAGCAGAAAACTCATATATGTTCAGCAAAACTTATTAGCTTCCTCCGATCTAAAAAACATGAATTGAAAAAGAATCGAAAACAACAGTTCCAGAACCAGGAATCAGAATCGATTACAAAAATTTTAGAATCGAACAGCCCCAGTCATTCGCCTGGAACGGCTTTATTGTACGACAGAAAAGTGAAAAGTGATACGTTTTAAATATGGATATTTTCCTTTCAAAAACACATACATTTCGCTACAGGAGGCCTTTATTCATCCCCCAGAGCAGTGTGGAGCACTTTTTTTTTATTATGGATGAATTCACTTTATTGGACTTCTTTTGCACTGATGAACAGAAACACCTGCCCACTGCCATTATAAAGCATGCAAGAGCCAGGATAATTTTTAATGTAACTTTGATTGGATTTGTCTGAAAGAAGAAAGTCATATACACCTACACTCTTAAAAACAAAGGTGCTTTAAAAGGTTCTTCACAGCGATGCCATAGAAGAACCATTTTTGGTTCCACAAAGAATCATTTAGTCAAAGATTCTTTAAAGAACCATCTTTTTTCTTACCTTTTTATAATCTGAAGAACCTTCTTTTGTGAAACAGAAAGGTTCTTTACATGTTCAAGGTTCTTTATAGAACCATTCAAACAAAAAAGGTTCTGCTATGGCATCGTGAAGCACCTTTATTTTTAAGAGTGTACACCTAGGATGCCTTCAGGGTGAGTCAATAATGGGCTAATTCTCATTTTTGGGTAATCTAACCCTTTAGGTTTTAATGTGAAAACAGACTAAAGGCCAGTGTTAGGCATGCAGTAATTGCAACATATTGTAACGTGTTTCTTCATCAGATTTGGATAAATGTAGCATTACATCACTTGATCACCAGTGGATCCTCTGCAGTGCCGTCAGAATGAGAGTCCAAACAGCTGATAAAAACATCACAGTCCAAAAGTACTCCACACCACTCCAGTCCATCAATTAACATCCTGACAAACCAAAAGCTACTTATTTGTAAGAAACAAATCCATCATTATGAGGTTTTTAACTTTAAACCATAGCTTCCCGTTATAATACAAGTCCATAATCCATAATATTGCTTTTTCCAAAACAATTCCAAACAAATATGTTACTGGATTTTGATGTGTGCGGAAAACAAGAAATTTACTTTTTCCACTGGAGAAAGTGGAAAAAGGATTATGGACTTGTATATCGGCAATGGTTCGAAGTTAAAAACATCCTTCTTACAAACATGCAGCTTTTCACTTCACAAGACGTTTACTGTTGGACTGGATTGGTGTGGATTACTTCTGGATTATTGTGATGTTTTTAATCGACTGTTGGACTCTTATTGGCTGAGAGTAAGGGTTATAAACCCAAGCTAAAAAGTGTTGTTAAACCTGTCTGAAATATTTGAATCCATATCCAATTTTTTAATTCACAGCTCAAAGAAATATTATCCTATAATTGTTTAATTTTTATTAATATGCTAAATGAAAATAATAAAAGCACAGCCTCTCTCAGACCAGGCTTCAGAAATGAGATGAAGGGTGGGCCAAGGGATATTCAAGGTGGGCAGGGGTTATGATTGGGGGGGGGGGCATACTTACACTAGCACACTTAACTGTACTACAAGTGGTAACTACATACATCAATTTAACACAGAGATAAAAGCAACAAAATTAGTGTGTGAAAATAGAGTTTTATTTATTACCCCATCCCAAATATCAACATATATACGTCATTTCCATATCTAAAATACACATTTTACAGTCTTGCACATTGATCATAAACACAGCTTCCTACCATTTGCCCTTTACAAAACATCCAGCTCTGTTTTATTACAGGTAGAATGCAAAATATTTAAATACAGGCATTTTATTGAAATTTAATTTCTGCAATATTTCAAACCTTTAAACAACGGGGGGAAATCAACCCATGACGACAGTTTTAAAGTAGCATTAAAAAAAAAAAAAAAAAAAAAAAAAAAGGACTTGGCAACCCAATCTTGTGCGTACTGACAAATATCTGTTATTATAAGCAGGGCTCGACACTTACTTTTATTGTTAGAAGCACTTGTGGCTCCTAACTTCTGAAGTTTTGACTGTGCTCCTAATTTTTTTGAGCACATTCTAAACAATAATAAAAAATCTGATTAAAAAAAAAATTATCCTTCCATTACGAGGTGATATTTGACTCCTTAAAGTGATTTACATTTTTACCTTTGCTTTTACCTTTTCATGTTTGATTAGGCTCAGAGGTGCCATGAGTGAAATCAAATTCATAAATTCATGTTGAGGTTAATGTTTTAAATATAAAATTTTGAATACAGAAGTATTAAATATTTAAATAACTGAAAATATCTGCCAGCAGGTGGCGGCAAAAAGATTGATTTAATTACTGAATCATATCATTAATTTGATTCGTTTGAACGGACGGTTCATTCAGGATTAAAGCAAGTGACTGTCTTTATGAATGGGAAATTGAATCATTTCACAAGATTCGTTTAAAAACGCACGTTCATTTATAAACGAAACACCGCTGTGTTTGAATGGAGATGCGCAGTGGCATAGATGTGACTTGTTTCAGATTACTTTTGACGACGAAACAGAGTAAAATCAGGAATAGTGTTGTAGTCAGACAATGTAAGTCACTTAATAATAACTTCTTGTTTATTTAACTGCTGTATTAAATCAATATCTCATTTACAAACTCCCATAAAAATGATTAAAAGCTGTCACTCATCTTAGTTTGCGAGATCACAAAGCCCTATTCTAATCAAGGGCGCTCTCTTTACTGCACGATCACTCTCTTATTTACACTTTCTCTACACTTTGGTTTTGAAAGGATTCGTGAGATATGTCTGTGATACATTACTCAACGTTACAAAAACACATAGAAACCTTTGAAGCTCTCCTGAGCGCAAATATGCTGATCGAGTCAGTCGCATATGGTGCTCCTAAATATTTTTTCATAGTCGCACGTAACGTTAGTAATTTTCAGTCGAAATGGTCGCACTGTAGAGCCCTGTATAAGATGTGCTGCTCATGCGTTGTCGCGAAATCGAAAGTAAAAATAACACCGTGAGCACTCATCTAAAAGCGATTTCAATACCGTGCATATTGACAGTGCAAAATGATATACAATATTAGAATGTTTGCGGGTGCAGGCGGTAAGACAAAAATATGGAGCTCAACTGAATGTCGCACCAGTTTTGTGATTGGCTATAAGTCTATGTAGTGTGGGGCTCGGGTGGACCAAGCTTCTGATTGGGTGGGCCAGACCCACCCTGGCCCCCCCGTGGAGCCGGGCCTGGCCTCTCTTGTGTTCTGTGATTGATTGCTTCAGACTCGGCGCAGCAAGGCTCATCGCACTTATACTGACTGAATGGCGGCTCAAAACTTCCAAACACTGTACGCAAACTAATGCTACATCTCTCGGCTGCATGCATGAAGCAAACCGTTGTGCGAATGTAAAGGTATAGACGATTCGTGTAACAATAACTTGCGCATGCCTAATGTATAACACTCGTGTATATCAGAGTCGTACATTAGACACGCGTAAGTCCGCTATTGATTCACAAATGCGCATATGCGCAATCTCAGGGCTCTATCATATTTTTTGTGAGTGTTTTATAATGGGTGCTCACCCATAGAAGAGGAGTGAGGCTCTGTGTTAATGAGCATCAGGCGCGCACTGACAGAGTTCACTGATCCTGTCTTTGTCAAACCTTCACATTGATGTGTTTCAACAGATTTAGAATGTATTTGCTGTATTTTGATTTTGTGTATTATTTTTTTAATGGATACAAACAGTAGCTATTCAGTCAGTCAAGTTCAAAGGGATAGGTTTAGTGGTCTTTTGGTATCTCCCTGTTGTTTTCTTTAAATATTATAAGGTATATTTGAAGTTTTAATTGTTAATAAGTTTGTTTGAATTGTGAGTTTTTTATAACATGCAGTAGAATAATAATAAAAAAAAATCTTTTGGTTAATAAAAAAGGTTTAAAAATAAATACTTTTCTCTTTACTGCGTAAGTACAAAATTGACCGGAGAAGGAGGGGGGCCCTGATGTAAAAAAGGTTGGGAACCCCTGCTGTAAACAATCCAATACATCCAAATGTTTATTTACAAAAATCATGTAATCCTGACTTAAAACAGCTTTCTTTCACACGGATACATCCACAATTATCTCTCTTTCCGTTCTGTTTCTACTTCGAGATGGAGAGAAAAAGAGTGGGTGAGATTCAGCGTGAATTCTCCTGCGTCCCAGAACGGCAGGCTGAAGCTGTCAAGCGGAGATGAACATCTTCATCTCAGGTGCTTTGAGCCCACGCAACAAGTAGCACCTCGCAGTCCTTTTATTAAACCTTTCAGCTTCTTTTTAACTACTCGCTGCATCTTTAATGGGTGGAGGGAGAGAGATCACGACTGAAGAAGAAAAAAAACGGAAGCGGTGTTGGATAAAAGAGGAGAATACGTTACATACATAAGAGTGGGAAACCTCATTATATTATGGCATGAGGAAAAAGAGCAAGGAATTCAGACTAGCTGGCAAGTGCTCCTACTCATATATGAATAAAATAATGTACGAGGTGCTGCCTTTGTACACCGATACAGCAAAGAGATGGAGATGGTGAAGATCTCTGGAAACGGTGAGTCACAGATGACTCCGTTTTTAAAAGGCAGAAATAAACTTCTATTTATTCTGGCTGGGTAAGTATGCGACAACTTGTGTGTGTACTAAAAATGAGATTATGGCCAGTCAAACGGTGGTAAAATCATTCATATAACATTATGAGCATCTCACTGTCCAACTCCACATCCAGGGAAACCCAAAATCGTGAGCCAAAACTCATTTCCGACATAAAACTACAAAACTGGCACAAGAAGACAGTCTAAGCCCTGCTGTATTAAAGGAATGTTTCAAGTTCAATACAAGTAAAGCTTTATTTGTGGCTTACATGTTTGCAATAAAAAATATAAAAATATAGGGGGGGGGGGGGGGGAGAAGAAGATTATTTTAATACTTTAATAATTACTAAAAATATTTTGTTGCATTAAAAAAAATAATAATTCCATTTTAAAAATATTTGCAACTAACATGCAAAAAAAAAAAAAAAAAAATTAATAAGTTCAGGTTGCCCCAAAAATGCTTACAAATGTGATTCATAAATATAAGAATACATCTCTGTTTTTAAAATTCATCCTGATACTGATGGAGAATATAAAGTAAAAAACTGTCTGTCCTGATATCATAATTAAGAAAAAAAAATAATAATAAAATTATTAACTTTAATAATTAATACAATTATTTTGTTGCATTAATAATAATAAAAAAAAAACTCAATAAAACCATATAAAACGGAATAATAATTCAATTTTAAAAATCTTTTGTAATGTGGTGCAACTAACATGCTAAAATAATATGAGTTCAGGTTGCCACCAAAAATGCTAATAAATGTGATTCATAAATATAAGAATACATCTCTGATGTGTGTGTTTTTAATTTTTGCATTAAAATTCATCCTGATACTTTTTGGAGAATATAAAGTAAAAAAATATAATTGTCAACTATCTGTCCTGATATAAAAATTAAGGGAAAATAATAATAATAATAATAATAATAATAAGATTATTATTTTAAATAATGAATAAATTATTTTGTTCCATTTTATCTTTGCATTAAAATGAATCCTGATACTGATGGAGAATATATAGTTAAAAAATATAATAGTAAACTGTCTGTCCTGATACCAAAATTAAGAAAAAAAATAATACTAATGATAATAAGATTATTAACTTTAATAATTAATAAAATTATTTTGTTGCATTAACAATACAAAAATAAAACCATATAAAAATTGAAATAATAATTACATTTTAATAAGCTCTTGTAATGTGGTGCAACTAAGTTCAAGTTGCCACCAAAAATGCTCATAAAAAAAAGATTAACTTTAATTAATAAAATTATTTTGTTGCATTATTAATAATAATTAAAAAAACTCAATAAAAACCATATAAAAATAATAATATTGCAAATCCATCCTGATATTTTTTGGAGAATATAAAGTTTAAAAATATAATAGTGAACTGATATCAAAATGAAGGGGAAAATAATAATAATAATAATAATAATAATAATAATAATAATAATAATAATAATAATAATATTTTTAATAATTAATAAATTATTTTGTTCCATTTAATTTTTGCATTAAAATTCATCCTGGTACTGATGGAGAATATAAAGTTTAATAATATAATAGTAAACTGTCTGTCCTGATATTATAATTAAGGGGGACAATAATAATAATAATAATAATAATAATAATAATAATAATAATAATAATGTTTTTTTTATAATACAATTATTTTGTTGCATTAACAATAAAAAATAAAACTCAATAAAACCATATAAAAATGAAATTATAATTACATTTTTTAAATCTTGTAAAATTATTTTGTTGCATTAATAATAATTAAAAAACTCAATAAAACCATATAAAAATTTAATAATAATTCCATTTTTAAAATCTTGTAATGTGGTGCAACTAACATGCAAAAAACAAGAAATAAAGAAACATTTTATAAGTTCAGGTTGCCCCCCAAAAGTTCAGATTTCTGAATTAATAATTCAAGATATTTCAAGAAGAAAAAATACTTTTAACTTTTGAAATTATATTTAAAAAAAATTAACATGTACAGACATATATTTAAGGTGTAAAATGTACAAATGTAAATTTTTCAGCATTCTTCAAAATATAAATTTTTCCAAATCCAAGGAATACATTTATAAGAACTTATGAACATTTTAAAAGTAACTTGTATGTCATTAATCTGTATTTTAATGTTACTTTTATGTGATAATTGACATTACGCCACAAATTCAGTTAAAAGAACATAATGTGCTTTTTTTTTAAAGCAGGAAATTATTCAGCATGAGTGTGCCAACATCATCTTGACCCATAAAACAGCCCAGAAAAAAACAAAAGTCATCAAAACATCATACCCCTGAGACCTTGCCACATGACAAACAAATTCCCTATGAGAAATGGAAGGTGACCTAAATGCTCCTAAAACGAACACAGCCTGAAGGAAAAGTGAGCTTCAAAAAAGAAACGCGAAGGCTTCTGATTTGAGAGCGGTCTCTGCTGCATCACAGGAGATGTTTGTAGTGCATACTTGGCTAAGTCTACAGGGGCATTATGGCGATATCAGCGCTAACAACCCCAGATAGCTGGCTCAGGGTGACGTCAAAGCTGCTCTGTGGTGCGAGGGGATCTGACAGACTGTGAACATAAACGCTCTCATTCACACAAACTCTGGCCCCAGAGACAACTAAAACACATCTTTGATGTGAAAAGGATCATTTTTCAGGAGCTGCAGCTTTACTGATCTACCAGTCATCTTGTCAAGAAGACTTTGTGTCCAAAATGGTATTTCCCTCTTGAATTTCTCTCTGAAGAGTCCGTTCATGTGTTCTAAATGTGTGGAAAATGAACGTACGTAAAGCTACACTAAATACTAGAAATTCTTGCTTTCATCACTAATAAATTAATTAAAAATTTTTTTATGGATACACCTGCATTTATGCAAGTGTGGGTGTATGGAGAGTTTTGAATATGATTACTAAGGTACGTTTTTCATCCACTTGGGAAGTTAAAAGGGTTATTACATTCTGAAACATGATCTACATTTTGATAAAACATTTGGAATTTTACACAGCAGTAAAAACACAGCATGTTACAATTGTTAATTGGGTGAAGTTTAATTTATATGGAAGCCCTTTTCCATCACTTAATAAAAAATAAAGGTAATTCTGTCTTTTTTCTCGCAACTGAGTTTATATCTCACAATTCTGACCTTTTGTCTCGCAATTGAGTTTATATCTCACAATTCTGACCTTTTGTCTCGCAATAGACGTTATGCGCAACATTCTTCCGGGTTCTACAAAACAGCCTTAACTACTTCCGGCTGTCCGCTACTGGTACAGCGAAGATAGGGACGTTCTAAAACACTTAACGTGAAAAACGCTTAACGTGGCTTAAAAAACGACCAGGAAACCCCAAATTTATGTCAAACCTTACTTCTAACAAGCACTAACTGCTGTCAAAAGAACGAGCCCTTATTCCACAGATAAAGTGAAAAATATCACGTTAAGCGTTTTCTCCCCCATAGAAGCCCATTATAAGGAAACAGCTTAACGTGGTTTAACGTACCTCAACAGCGATCAGGGAAGACCAAATTTATGTCAAATGTTACATTTAATAAACACTTGCTGCTGTCAAAAGAATGAGCTCTTATTCCGCATATAAAGTGAATATATCACGTTAAGCGTCCCCCATAGATAAGGAAATAACGTGGCTTAACGTATATAACATTACAAATTTCTGGAGAAAATGTGATGGTACGCAAAGTTGCTCCAAATTCATGACTTCTTTATTATAATTAAAATTTGACAGAAGGTACGCTAAACCAGCCTGAGTCCATGCACTATGGCGTAGCTTGATATTATTCTCTTTATGCTGCTCGTTCTTACAAAATAAGCTGCTGTTAAAAGAATGAGCTCTTATTCAGCGTATAATGTTACGCGTTATTCCCCATAGAAAAAAAAAAAAAAAACACGTTCTGCTGTCAAAAGAACGAGCAGCATAAAGAGAATAATATCAAGTTACGCGTTCCCCATAGAAGTCCATTATAAGGACTCAGCTTAGCCTGGTTTAGCGTACTTTAACCACGTCTTCTGTCAAATTTTACTTATAGTAAAGAAGTCATGAATTTGGACCAACTTTGCGTGCCATCACATTTTCTCCAGAAATTTGTAATGTTTTACGGTAGAGAAAAAAATAGAATATTCATTCTATTCTATTGGAACAATCGACCACACAAAAACGGAGCTGCGGTTGGCAACAATAGATTTATTTTTAAACTCTGCTGCCAAGCAGGGTGGAGAGGGACATCACTGCCTCGAATTGTTTTTGTTATTTCTAGGAAGGGGAAATATATTTGACTCTCATTACAACAGCACAAATCGAGCACAAACAAATGATAGTTTTGGTGAACATTTCTTTTTTTATGCGTGCCAACTTCACCGAGGTCTGCGCAAAGGACTGATCATTACAGACAGCAGGATAAAATGTAGGCTACCTGTCTTAACTTTCATGCTTATTACAAAATTAAACTGAACAAAATTACAATGTTCTCAATTCGTCAAAGCGTCCACGTTAAACTGACTTCTATGTGAAATAATTAACGCTTAACGTGATATTATTCACTGTATATGCTGAATGAGATCTCATTCTTTTGACAGCAGCAAGTGTTAATTATATGTAACATTTGACATAAATTTGTTTTTTCCCAGTCGTTGTTAAGATACGTTAACGTTAAGCTTTTTTTTGTAATGGAATAGGGGAGCGATTACTTTATATGCTGAATAACAGCAGCAAGTGTTTATTATATGTAACATTTGACATAAATTTGGTCTTCCCTGATCGCTATTGAGGTAAACCACGTTAAGCTGTTTCCTTATAATGGGCTTCTATGGGGGAGAAAACGCTTAACGTGATATTATTCACTTTATCTGTGGAATAAGGGCTCGTTCTTTTGACAGTAGTTAGTGCTTGTTAGAAGTAAGGTTTGACATAAATTTGGGGTTTCCTGGTCGTTTTTTAAGCCACGTTAAGCGTTTTTCACGTTAAGTGTTTTAGAACGTCCCTATCTTCGCTGTACCAGTAGCGGACAGCCGGAAGTAGTTAGGGCTGTTTTGTAGAACCCGGCAGAATGTTGCGCATAACGTCTATTGAGTTTATATCTCGCAATTCTGACTTTTTTCTCGCAATTGAGTTCATATCTCACAATTTTGACTTTTTTCTTGCAATTCTGTCCTTTTTCCTGCAATTCTTGCAATTGCGAGTTTATATAGCACAATTCATAATTCTGACCTTTAGTCTTGCAATTGTGAGTTTATATCTCACAATTCTGAAATTGTTTCTCGCAATTTCAAGTTTATATAACGCAATTCTGCCATTTTTTTGTCACAATTAAGTTTATATTTCGCATTTCTGACTTTTTTCTGACAATTACGATTTCATATCTCGCAATTCTGAAATTTTTTCTCACAATTGCAAATATATATCTTGCAGTTCTGACCTTTTTTCTAGCAATTAAGTTTATATCTCACAATTCTTATTTTTTTTTCTCCCAATTGTGAGTTTATATCCCTCAATTCTGACATTTTTCTTCACATTTGTGTGTTTTTATCTTGCAATTCTGACCTTTTTCTCGGAATGCTGTTTACATCTCGCAATTCTGACCTTTTTTCTTGCAATTATGAGTTTATATCTCACAATTCTGACTTTTTTTTGCAATTCTGTCCTTTTATCTTGCAATTCTGACTTTTTTTCTGCCAATTGCGAGTTTGTATCTTGCACTTCTGACCTTTTTTCCTCGCAGTTATGTTTATATCTCTCAATTCTGACCTTTTTTATCGCAACCATCTTTATCTTGCAATTCTGACCTTTTTCTTGCAATTATAACTTTATATCTTGCAATTCTGACCTTTTTTCCTGTAATTAAGTTTATATCTCGCAATTCTAACTTTTTTCTCACAATTCTGTCCTTTTTTTTTTGCAATTCTGACTTTATATTTATATAACGCAATTCATCATTCTGACCTTTATTCTTACTTTTGAGGTTTTATCTCAAATTTTCAACCTTTTCTCAAGATTAAGATTTTATCTTGCAATTCTGACCTTTTTTCTTGCAATTGAGTTTATATCTTGCAATTCTGATATTTTCTTGCAATTCTGAGTTTATATCTTGCACTTCTGACCTTTTTTCTTGCAGTTGTGAATTTATATATCGCAATTCTGACCTTGTTTGCAATTAAAAATCTCACAATTCTGACTTTTTCTTGCATTTGAGAGTTCATATCGCGCAACTCTGACTTCTTTTCTCAGAATTGTCAGTTCTGACTGAAGAAAGACTGACTTTTTTCTCAGAATTGTAATTTAAAAAAGGTTGCAATTACTCTTTTCATTTTTTACTCAGTGGCAAAAACTGGTTTTCCATATTTGGCTTCAACGAACAACAAATGTCCCATAAATTGCAATGTCACAGCAAATGCTGAAAGCTCATAAGAACATGAAGCACAATGACAAGCAGGACTTCTTTTTTGGGGGCCTTTCTGGACAAAAAAACTTCACCTGTCAATTCGTGTGACATTTCAGCGTGGACCAAAGGAGAACGCTGAGGGACTTTGGGAATCTTACATCAGAGGAGATGCACTTCGCCTACGGCCTTTCCCACCATCTCATGTCCGTACCTTCTCATTCGTAAAATTTCCCTCAGGACTACATTCCTTCATCCAGGCCTGGCTCTGAGATGGAGGATGGGGGTGTTCAGATCTCTGAAGAATGTCATATATGTTCCAATAAGGTTACAGACACAACAGTTCACAACTTATCAGTTCAAAGCAAACTAACCAACCTCAATGTACAGAACAGAACAGCCATGTGGAAATGACTGTAGGGCACATAAATGTTTATAGTATTGCTTTCAGGACCCCTAACATAACCTACTGTATGTTACCTATAGTGTAAACCTGGCTTGATGTGATTCATTGTGTATTTCTGACCATTGATCATCACTTCTAAATGCACAGAAACTTCAAAAAGCAGAGCTGTGCGATTCATACGAGTCTCGCTACATCAGAGCACACGCTGTGTCTTCACATATCAGAAAACTTGCGATGTAGAGTTTAGAGCTGGCATATCGTTCTCTGAGACTGAGAGCAAATGAGTGCATAATGTGCACCAGCGTTTATGTGTTCTTGCAGAATACATAGACAATTACATAACACTCGAGAAGACGGTGAAAATCAATGTGTTATTAAGGAACACATCAAACCCGCTAACGTCAGGAAAAGAACAACTCACAGCAGCAGCAGTAGCAGCATGGAAACCCTTCGGCGAGGGACGTCTCACCCGAACAGCGCTATAAAACTACAGGCCAAGAACTATAAGAGCAATTACCCTGATAAAAGAATTACAGATGGTTAACTTTAACGTGGTCATGAATCTTAATCATTATTTGTAATACCAGCTTTACTGGTACTATAGCTGAAAATGCTGAAGATTTTTTAAATCAAATTAGTTGTTCCTTTTGGGCATCATTTATTTCCTCATGTTACTCCACACCCATATGCTGTTGATTTTTATTTATTTATTTATTTGTTAAAAACTTTGTTACACAGCCCTATAGGTCATAAAGGCCCATTTGCACAAAGAATGATAACTACAATCATTAAGTTCGTAAAATTCCAAACTGACATGAAAACAGAAGTTTAAGATATTGTACACCTACACCAAAGAATATGAATATATATGTGACCCTGGACCACAAAACCAGTCTTAAGTCGCTGGGGTATATTTGTAGCAATAGCCAAAAATACATTGTATTGGTCAAAATTATTGATTTTTCTTTTGTGTCAAAAATCATTAGGAAATTAAGTAAAGATTCCTACTGTAAACCTATCAAAATGTAATTTTTGATTAGTAATATGCATTGTTAAGAACTTAATTTGGACAACTTTAAAGGTAATTTTCTCAGTATTTTGATTTTTTTGCACCCTTAGATTCCAGATTTCAAACAGATGTATCTCGGCCAAATATTGTCCTATCCTAACAAACTATACATCAATAGAAAGCTTATTTAATTTTTTATTATATATTATTATTAAAATTTAACCTTATGACTGGTTTTGTGGTCCAGGGTCACACACATACATATATATATATATATATATATATATATATATATATATATATATATACCCCTCACAATACTATAGAGATTGGTTCCATTCGAAAAAGGCCTTGCAATGGTCGATCAACAAACTGAGCACTCGTTCTGTGTGTCAGGTAAAGAACTTGGCTTCAAAAAACAGATGCATGAGTGCTGCCAGCGTTGCTTTAAAGGTTGCAGGTAGAAGGTCAGCTTGTCAGTGCTCAGACCATACGCCGCACACTGCAACAAGTTGGTTTGCATATGCGTCATCCCAGAAGGAAACCTTTTCTGAAGCTGGCTTACAAGAAAGCCTGCAAACAGTTTGCTGAAGACAACCTGTCCAAGAGAATGAATTACTGAATTACATGTGTGGTGATGCCCTGGCGAGGAGTACCAAGAAAATTGCGTCTTGCCTACAGTCAAGCATGGTGGTGGTGGCTGGTACTGGGGAGCTGCAGTTCATTGAGGGAAACATGGATTCCATTATGTACTGTACATTCTGAAGCAGAACATGATGCCTTCCCTCCAGAAACTAGGCAGAACGGCAGTTTTCCAACATGATAAGATAACAGCCTTGCTGAGGAAGCTGAAGGTGAAGGTGATGGGGTGGCCAAGTATGTCTCCAGACCTGAACCCTGTTAAGCACCTGTGGGGTATCCTCAAGCATAAGGTGGAGAAGCACCATGTGTCTAACGTCCAGCAGCTCTGAAAGGGGGATGTAAACTTTTGACCTCCAGTGTATGTGTGTATAATTTGATTCAAACTACTCCTTTAAATTAAATTGCTAAATTTAAATAATTAGCTTCCCTGAATAAGTGGGTTGGACATAACAGGAACAAATTATTTTCTTATCTAAACATCCTTAATAAATTCATTAATTGTCTATATATCATGAATTAAATGTATCTTATATAATGCTTCCAAAGTAAATCTTCTGAAGACTTTTTTTTAATTTTATTTTTAATTCAAGAATGTTTACATATTCTTTCTGAAAAACAAAAATGCTGATTAATTTTTGTTTTTGGCAGGGAGGAAGTCAAACTAAGAGTCTGTTGCAACACTGAACTGATTTACTGGTTACAGCTCTGATTATTCCACACGTGCGTAAATATTCAGCTTTTCGCTTACCTTTTCCACATTATGAAATGTTCACCTTAGCCGGTCAGATCTGCAGCATGACAGAGAGCCGCATACCCGGCTAACAAGAAGCTTGTGCCAAGGGCCTTTGGTTTAAATAAAGGGGTTTATTTTGGGAAGTGCCTCACAATACACTGTCCTGCACAATCACTAATGAGGCAGCTTCTCGCAATCAGCAGGCACAAAAACATCCTCTGAGCCCTTTTCGTCCTCACTCTCTGGTGCCTTAAAAAAAGCCGGACGATGTTTCTTAACATTGCATTCCTGTCGTTTCACCCACAATGGAATGCCTGCGACTCTATTATCGTTATTCTGTGGTCATTAGTAATTCGTAGATTATGTAATCCGATAACACTTGTTGCTCTCAGAGTGTTTCATCAAGCCATTTTGGTCTTATTCAACTCCGATGCACCCCTGACATCAATTACGTAATACTTGCTTACAGTCGATGGCAGCTAATGGCCAATTTCACGCCTGTGTTGTTCGGGACTCCATTTTTGGTCGATGCGAAGAACAATGTTGGGGTTTAGAGGGAATAAATAGCAAGGTACCAACCGCCGTGTTCAAAAATGTTTGATAACATCACAGTCACCAAAGGCGGGAAACGCTGCACATGTGCAGCTGCCAGTGAGAAAACAGACAGAAAACACGGACAAACAGTGATCTTATGTAAATAGCTGTGGAAGATTAGAGGCCTCGAGTGTGCGCCGTGGCGTTATAGCGAATTTATGGGTCAGGGACGAGGAATGCGGAATGGAAAAAGGTGTTTGTTGTGGTTTCTGCCCTTTCTTCTGAGAAATTCTTCACAATCATCCCTGATTTGGCTCGGATGGAGACAACAAACGCGCAAACAATGAACTGGTAAACAACCGTTCGTAGCCATTAAAGGAGCCGCCTGATTATCCCGGGTATCAGAGACAGTTGACGTAGAATGCATTTGTTTTGTGGTCGTGGAAGCATGCTAAATTTGCTGGAAGTGCATTTTTGGTGCACGCAGAAAAGATAAAGTTGCGCAGAAGGTGAGGATGGCTCTTCGAAGTGGTGTTCGCAAAAGAATACGCCATTAAAAAAAGGAAGTAAACAGACTCTTTGTAAGGTTTAACCAACTAGCCATGACAAAACCATTAGCAGTCCATTCCTGCCAGTGTTTGCTTTTTAGTCACTAAAGGAAGAAAGCATAGATCATTAGCAGGGGTTTTACGCTGGTGTCTACGTAAGTGGCGTGTATTTGTGTGTTTACAGAGCTGCAAACCGCAACTAAATTCGCTGTTAGTAAAACCACCTGTCTGGAGCGAGTCCATCAGGGTCTGACATTTGAAGCGCCACGAAAACAGCAGGAATCGAGTCGCTGAGAGAAAAATGACTGTACGTTGTCTTGACGACAGCCAACATCTGCATTTAACCTTTCTAAAATGTTGTCTTTCCGTTCAACATTCTTTTACAGGGGCAAAACGCTCAGCGGACCGCAGACCTGTCCGTTTTGGGGATCAACGATCGCTTGTTTCGCATACGCAGACGATCAAACAAAAGGACGAGTTCAGAAAGCGTCTCTCTGGGACTCTCACACCGGAGAATGAAAGAGCATGGGGTGACTTTCATGTCAACGGAGAAACGTTTATTTCATTGAACGGACAAAGACAAGTCAAAACAATGCATCAAAATAAATGATTCTCCATTGTTCGACATAAGAGAGTTGTTCAGAGTCCAAGGGTGAGATGAGATTAAGCGCCTGCATGGGTGATTTTTGGAGAGATATAGAAAAACAATAGGAAGTTCAAGTGTAAAGAGGCTGAAGGAAGAGGTCAGCCAAAAATGAAAATCACACTTTTATTTACAAGATCCTTATGTTGTTCCAAACTCATTTAAAAGACTTGAAATATAAGCTGTGTGAAGATTCTTCTAAAATGTTTCCTTTTGTGTTCCAATGTTTTGAGTAATAATGACAGAATCTGCATTTTTTGGTGAGTGGTTTTAAAAACCAAATACAAAATAATTTGCCCCCTGAAATTGATTTTTACATTTGTAAGGGCAATTTTTATCATTACCTTATCAATTGTATTAGTATTGTATTTAAT
This sequence comes from Garra rufa, assembly GCF_049309525.1. NCBI lineage: Eukaryota > Metazoa > Chordata > Actinopteri > Cypriniformes > Cyprinidae > Garra > Garra rufa. Next base: position 7,049,900 of record NC_133384.1, on the reverse strand, counting down.
GCAAAATACTTAAATTTAACCAATACCAGTAACAACAAACTTTTGAAAATTGAAATTGTTTGAAAATGTATAAATTATAAATTCAAAAACCTGAAGTCATAGTGATGCAAAAAAAGCACTACTGTCGATTGTTGCATTTGATATTGTAATGATGATTATTAATGTTAATTAATAGAATACATATAAAACATTTCGTGTGGATTCTGCAAAACTCCTTGAAGCTGCGAAATGAATCGTGTGTAAGACTCAAAGCAATATGTGCAGAATTTAACATTTCATTTTAGCTCTGTCAGCCATAATATACTTAGTTGTACATTTAATTATGCAAGGGCGATTTTTGCCTTTTTATCTTGAATTTATGGGGCATTTTGTTCATCTTGGTGGCATTTTTGCCACAAGCCCCCAATAATTTGTATCCCTGGTTTCTAATATGCATAAACACCACTTCTCAGTTTTACCTTGGAAATACAATGCCTTGCAAAAGTATTCATACCCCTTCATTTTTTTTTCACGTTTTATGTTGCAGCCTCATGTTAAACTGAAAATGCATATCACAGCAAAAACCAAGCCCTGAGGTCAAAAGAACTGCTTGTAGAGCTCAAAAACCGGATTGCGCCTTCATTATCCATAATGGAAGAAGTTTCAAACAATTAGGACTCTTTCAAAATTTGTCCAAACTGAGCACTCAAGTTGAGCTATATGATCATATATGCAGATGGGAGAAACCTACAGAAGGACAAACATCACTGCAACATTCCACCAATCCGGTTTTCATGGTGAAGTAGCCAAATTCAATCCTCTCCCCAGTGGAGACGCATGAAACCCCACTTAGAATTTGCAACAAAACACCTGAAGAACTTTTAGTTTGTAAGAAACAAGATTCTATGGTCTGATGAACCTCAATTCCAAGCATCATGTATGGAGGAAACCAGGCACTGCTCATCACCTGCAGAGTACCATCCCAAAAGTAAAGTATGTTGGTAGCAGCTTAATTCTGTGGGGCTGTTTTACAGTGGCAGGGACTGAGGAACTCAGTAGAGCAAAATACTGAGATAGCCTTAATGAAAACCCAGTCCAGAGCATTCAGAACCTCAGACTAGACAGAAGGTTCACCTTCCAACAGGACAATGACCCTAAGCACACAGCAAGAGTGGCTTATAGACTCTTAGGTTAGGGTTAGGGTTAGGTTAGGTCAATGTCCTTGAGTGATCCAGCCACAGCCTGGGCTTGAACCCTATCAAATATTTCTGGAGAAACCTGAAAATGTGCATCTGCCCCCATCCAAGTTGACAGAGCTTGAGAGGTGAAGAGATGAGAAGATAATTGCTTATAAAAGGTTGTCACATCATACCATTCTTGAGGCTGTAAATGTGCTTCAACTAAGTACTGTGTTAGGGGTATGAATACTTATGCAATATACTTCTTTCAGCGTTTTATTTTTAATACATTTGCAAAGTTGTCACAAATCTGTTTTTTGCTTTATCATTATGGTGTATGGAGTGTAGATTGACATGGGAATTTTTTAAAGCAGTTTAACATAAGGTTGCAACATAAAATGTGAAAAAATGATGGCGTATGAACACTTTCCCAAGGTACTGTAAATGCTTAAAAGATCAAAACCCGGGACTGCAGAGAAAGTTTTGCACTTCAGCAACAACAAATTCTATACAAACCTGGCACTGCTATTCTTCCTGATGTTGGGTGGTCCATTTCCAAAATAAGGCCATTGTGAGCAACCTGGGAATAGAGACAAAAGCTCGTGAGCCAGAGACAATTATTCATGCCAGCTTTTTACACTCCTTTTCTTGAAGCTATTAACTCACTGTCTTCTCAAAGACCACACAAATTTGCCAACTTACCTTTTGACTTTTTAACACACTGAGACATCTTTGATTTTACCCAAGAAAAACAAGACATGGCAGCTCAAGATTTATGAAAGATAATAGATTGTCACGGGTGGACATGCTGAAACTGATTTATTGTCAATCATCATTTTAATTAGTAACGCAAACATGTTTCTCAATACACCATAAATACATTTATACAAATTTTACTTTTAAAGTAACAGTTCACCTAAATGTGATTTTTTGTAAAATCCCTACTATAAATATATCAAAATGTAACTTTTGAGTAGAAATATGCATTGCTAAGAACTTAATTTGGAGAACTTTAAAGGTGATTTTCTCAGTTTTTTAATTTTTTTGCACCCTCAGATTCCAGATTTTCAAATAGATATATCTCGACCAAATATTGTCCTATCCTAACAAACCATATATTAATAGAAAGCTTATTTATTGAGCTTTCATATGATGTATATATCTCAGTTGTTAAATTTAACCTTATGACTGGTTTTGTGGTCCAAGGTCACAAATATGAAAATTACTCTGCTTGTTCAAGCAATAAATACTTTTATTCAGTAAGCATGCCATAAATTGTTTAAAAATTACGTTAAAGACTAAAACACAAAAGCATAAAGGAACCCTGAAAAAAATGAAGCAGCAAAACTGTATGGAGGTACACCACTAAATCAAAAAATAATCTCACCATGATGTTTTTTCTCAGAACTGCATGATACAATCTCACAGCTCTGACCTTTTTTCTCAAAATTGCTATATTTGCAGTTGCAAGTTATAAAGTCGCAGAAAATGAAGTTACAGTTTTGAGAAATAAAATCAGAATTGCGAGATATAAACTCACAATCCTGAATTGTGAGTTCTGAATTGAAAAAGACTGATATTTTTTTTATATCTCACAATTGTGACTTTTTTATCTCAGATTTTTTTTTTGTTAAGTCATTAAGTCAGAAAGTTAAATCAAAATTGTGAGATGTAAATTTCACAATTGTGAAATTGCAAATCTGACAAAATGTCAGTCTTTTTCCCCCCTCAGAATGGGACTTCATAACTCACAATTGCATCTCACAATTCAGACAAAAAAAAAGCTTGAATTACTCATAATTGCGAGAAAGAAAGTCAGAATTGTGAATTGAATTCAGAATTTTTTTCTCAGAATTGCAATAGTGATTTTTTCATGCAATTGCAAGTTAAGTCAGAATTGTGAGATATAAACTCGCAATTCTAAGAAAATATAAGTGTTTTTTGCCCCTCAGAATTGGACTTTATAACTGTAACGGATCAGAGAGAAGACAAAAGGCAGATTAACAGAAAGTACGGATTTTAATGATAACTTAAGCAAACAGACTAAAGGAGGTGGATCAGGGGTCCGTTCTTCGTACCTCGCTTACTACATCCAAGATCTAATGACACATCCAAGATCAAATCATCGCGCTAACTATGAGCTCGCTATTCCGGTTCTCCGAACGCACCTGTTGTTGATGATTAGTATAGCTGGATGAAGTTATTTGAGATCACTGGGTGGCTTAAAAGGGGATACGTATCGATAGTAGAAACATTGATCGGCAACGCTTTGATTGGTCGGCGAACATGACGAAGGAGCGCGCTCAGTATTTTTCTGCAGCAGAGCAAGAACTCTTGATTGAGGGATTTCAGGAGTTTCAGAGTTTATTTAAAACGCAAGGGAACACTGCAAAGGCTGGAAAAGCAAGGAGAGAGGGCTGGCAAAAAGTAGAACAAATTAAATGCGTAATGCTGCCCATGTTACATGTTTTTTCCTTGATATGTTATTTTATTTATTTTTTTATTTTTTTATACACTACCGTTCAAAAGTTTGGGGTCAGTAAGACTTGTAATAGTCTTTAAAGAAGTCTCTTATGCTCATCAAGGC